>NW_010252101.1:0-5338 GCF_000690775.1 Eurypyga helias | reverse complement strand
GCAGGAAGGTAATTAGGGCAGTTACCAAAGGAGAAATTACAATTGCAAAAGGTGAAGGTGAAAGGAACACAGGCTCAGAAGCTGAAACGCAAAGTCTGCGCAGTGGCAAGTCAACGCCTTGCTCTGAGAGGTGAGCAGCAGAAATCTGGTATAGTTTATGCCGGGATTGACCTGGGGGCGTGTGCCAGCCCTCTCTGTTGCATTGTGTCATTGAATCCTCAGCATCAATACTATCTGAGAAGCACAGCTAATGTTTTAAAACAAACCAACCAACCAAAAACCCCTAACAAAACAAAACAAACAACAACAACTAAAAATTATCACTAACTATCTTTCTTTTCTCCTTGTGTTTGGCTGGTGATTTCTGTCAGTATCTTGGTTTTGGTTTTATGGCTTTTATTTGATGAGCTGTGCTCATGTTACAGAACTGAAGCTCTTTGTTCTGAAGTTTTTCTTCAGTAATGACATGTTAATCAATTATAATTTATATTTTCGTCTTCAAAGTTTGCCCTTCTTTTCCCATTATTACTGGCCCAGTTATTTCTAATAAGATTCCATTTATCATTCCTCAGGGCATAAGAGATCTCTGTTATTGTGTCTGTTGATAACATTATAAAATGCTAAGTGCAACATTTCTCTCATGTCCCACCACTAAATTAAGGCCAAAAAATAGTTCACTTTTTTCTTGTTTGGTTGGATAATCTATACTGTGGATGTAGACCCACATTCTTTGCATATACCTAGAAATTTTACAATCTGGATTGAAAATAATAATAATAATTAGCTGTAAGATCCAACAGAAATTTCTAGCTTTAGAAGAGTGTTCCTGGGAAGACTACAAATAGGTATACAGGAACACAGGATATCAGGTAAAAGGAACATCACAAAGTTTAATTCACCCTTTGATGAGCCTTCTTGTTTAAGCAGGAACCTGCTTCCCTTTGTTAGCTACAATTCAAACACCCAGTTGCTGGATGTTCGGCAATGTGCCTAAAGCTGATGGTGACAGTCGTCTTGAAAGTTCATTGGGTTTTTTTCAATGGATGCTGTTTCACTTACTAGCCAAATCAGCTTTAAATGTAGTTTTCTTCTTTAATCTGCACACAGTTCACTAATTTTCTTTTCACTAAGATAATTAGGTCTTCTGTATCTAATCAGATCCTAACCTGCCTTTTATGAGACTAGAAGTAGTATTTTTGCTGTTTTTCTGGACTACTTTTGCTTTTCACTGAATACAGATGAGTGAAGGATCTGAGAGACAAGAAGTCAGGAATCTGGTGTCTGTGCTGCTTAATGCTAAGGTTATGCAATTTTAAGTAACCTTCTTGAAAAGGTTACCAAAACAAGGACAAAAGGATGCTTGTGAGAGATATGTGCAGCAGTTTTGATGTGCCAGACTGCAAGAAAGTTATACATTTAACCATAAATGAAGCAAAATAATTCTATTTGGGGTAGTAGAATTCAACATCTGATAAGGTCTGTCTGCAGGCTTAGAAGGATAAGTGAAGTACTCCATAAAAATTGCCTTTATGTGTGATTGCCTTGCTTGAATTTCACATAAGGCATCGATTTCTAGCTTTTCCCAGAGCCAGAGTGTGGGATTTATTAAATTAGCAGGTATTGAGTCATTATGGCAACTTCTTCCTCTCCCCGTCATCTACCCTCACCGGACCAAATCGGTGTCCTTTGTCAAAGTACATGGTAACCCAGCTGTGTTGCCAGGAGATGCTTTTGGTAGAGGGGCTAAATTATTTTACTGTCTGTGGAAGATGTGGTACTTCGTAAATATTAATTTGTGGAAGGATTGAGGAGCAGCTCATATTTCTCAGCAGAGGAATGAAGTTTTCTGTCTTGTCCATAGAGGGTTAAATACTTTAATTAGATATTTGAGGATGCTTGCTTTAGTTCATCTATTGTTAATTTATAGAACTGAGTAGTAATTATTAAAATAAGAGCAAAGTTTCCCAGGCTACACTCCATAACTGTTTTGGATTTCAAATTAAAAGAACATAACAACATCTTGTGACACTGTAGCTGTCCTAGATTTTCCTGCATGTTTCTGATTTTTGTAATTGCCCTCATCTTTTTAGCTGCATTGCCAACACTGGTAGTATTTCACCTACCAGCGGGGTAACTGAGGGAGAATTTTTATTCTTTCTAAACATCTTGGTTTAAGATAAGATGTACTGAGCTGGGAACAGGGAGTCCCAGACCATGAGTTCATTTCTTCAGAAGGTTTATTTCTGCTCCAGCAAAAAGGTTTACTGATTTTGCAGCATGAATGAACTGGGAGACTGCATCAGGATACCTCTAGGAGAAATCATATAGGAATTTCAGGCTTATCTATGCAGGCACACTACTCCATTGCACTGACATCTACCACAGGGAAATGCTTGACATAGTCAAGTTATGACAACATTTTTCTTTTGTTGTCTACTTAATATGTGTATAAAACATGATGAAACACCCCTGTAATAGTAGACTGAAATAAGGGCAAAGTATGGGAGGGGTCTGTTTAGGAGGTTTGATGTGCAAGTGCTCAGGCTGACTGATGACTCCTGCAGAACCCTTTGTAACATGTTTTCAAATCTTTTATCCCATCCCACTATTACTTCTGAACACTTCTCTTAATTTACATTAGTTTACATAGTGAGGAAAAAAAATATGTAACAACAATATTTGTAGCAAAGTCACATTCAATCCATCAGAAGTGTTGTGACATTCAATAAAACTGCGATTTTAAAAACTTTGGCTGTTTGCCATTCACTGGCAGGTTTGGAAACAAAGGTCTGTGCATCTCAGTCCAACAGCTTTGATAAAATATGGATGACAGCCAGTAACCTTTGTCTTTCTAAATGTGCATCACCGAAGACACATCTTTGTGTAGGCAGAGAGGACTAAAATTCAGCCAGATCACATTTAGTAGGATTTGTCGATCTCTAGCTCATCAAATTAAAAAGTAGCAGGGCATGCATATGAAGTGCACATGCATAAAAGCGTGTTTATTATGCATTATCTAAGGTTGCTAATAGGCAAAAAAATGGATAGTAATTGTTAAAAATGTTACCATATGCTCACTAAGAAACCAAAACATGGTTGCACGACATCTGTAGGCCGTCTTGGTGTTTGGGGTTTTGCTCTGTATTCCTTGTTTTCAATAACTCCACCAATGTGGATTCAGAGCTTGTGCTCACTGCTTAATATAACAGTGAGACAGAAGCTCTTGTGTTCCAGAGTATTTTTTCTCAGTTCAGCAGTTGTTTTAATAAAAATTTCCATTGTGGTGGTGAAGATTTTTACTCTAAACATGATATGAGAGCCTGAAACAAATGAAGGTGAAATTCAAGTGTTCTCCAGCACAATGAAGATGCCTGCAGATCTGAAATATTTATCAAGCAAGCTTATTTTGGCTGAAAATGTATGGTAAGGTCCAAAAATTTTCTCCAGAAAATCTGCATTACAATTGTCCTCTGACACTGTATTTTTCCTATGGAAAATGCTGCAATTCGTGCATCAATTACTATTTACCAGATTGTTGGTTGTGGGTTTTGGTGGTTTTTTTTTTTTTTTTTGAAGAAGCAAGTCAAGAATGTATGCAGAACTGTTATTGTCCTGCAAGACACTTTGAAATTTCTCTAAATTGTGAAGAAAAACAAAAAGTTTGAACTGATGTTTGTGGAGAAAGAAGTGTAGATCAGCCAAGAACTTGCATTTTTACTGCAAAGCAGATTTCAAATTAAAATAAAACTTGAATTGGAAATATGTTGAAATACATTTAAAAATAATTTTCATTTTTTCAAGAGGTTAAGGGCAACATCTTACCCTTTCTGACCCTCGGTGTTCACATGGTCTAATCAGTATTTTCTAATAGAAAATGTCCCGTGGTAAAATTTCTGCCTGATCTCAGACAACAGTTAGGTTCTGGTATGCTGATCACAGATGCTTTTTTGTCCCTTTTATTAACATAAAACTTGGACAAGACTTCTCCAGCTTTCCTACCTTTCCAAGCTGGTTGAAAAAACTGACCAGTTTGGGTCAAGAGTTATTGCAATATAAATAGGATGGCGAGCCAGTTGTTGTTTGTCTGGAGAGGATGCAGAGCAGATAGCCAAGGATTTCAGATGTTGTGGAGATAGTCCTGGCAGTTACATCAGCTGCAGAAGCAGACAGAACTGTCATGTCACCATAGTTTTCCTTTAAACTGAGGAGCAGCCCGGTAGGAAGTGTTACATAAGCTGTCAGATGCAAATGCCATTCAAAGTGAACACAGTCGAATGGAGCTTCTACAGCCTGGACAAGAGCCGTCCATTTGGGCTATTCATGTTGCTGTTAGAAGTGCTGAAAACAGGCATATGTGTGAAGCAATTGTAATTCACCATTGTCTGTGTTTTTCTTTCCAGGTAACCGTTTCTTTGCAGTGGATCTCACAGTCCATCCAGGATGATGTTATTCTAGTGAATTGTTACTATGGTTGTTCTCTTCCAATGTTTTGCTAAACGAGTTGTCTTGGTTTGCTCAAAGCAATAACACCTTAATGCTCTTCTCTCCACCCCAGAGGGAGCACCCTTTCACTGCACAGCAGCGATGCAGAGGCCACCGCGAGCCATCTGAAAGGGGCCGTGGGTCCCGTGAACAGAAGCAGTGTTTCCACATCTTCTCTCCCGAGGTCTCCGGCACTGAGCACACGCAGCATGACCGCAGACTATAGCAGGGTAGGTACAGTGGTGTAGAGCTGAAGCCAAATACAGCCCACACCAAACAAGATGACTTGGCTGGTGTCTGCCCTGTTACATCAATTTGTAGCTCAGAAACTACAAGCCTGACAGAGATGATTTTGTTTCTTACTTAATTCTTCTGGGACTAGCGAAGATCCCTACTAGAACAGAATTTGTCATGCTTTATCAGTGAAATTTTTGGTTTGGCAGATGTTTTTCTTATGTCCATCATTACGTAATGGGTTACAGATTGTGAATTGAGAAGCACAAGGGATGGGCGTAAGCATTTTTGGTGCTTCAGGGCCTTAAGTAAGTGCTGTGAAATAACAGTGTGACTTTCCAGCACACAAGGTTCAGGATGCTCCCACTAGCTTCAAAGGGAAATGTTGCAAGGTCAGCACTTGCAGAAAACCAAGCCATACTGGTCTTAGTTTTTTTCTGGATTTGCACACTGGACTCAGTATAAATTACGGCATAACACAAAATATGTGTTAGTCACGGTATCAAAATGAAAGGTGGGATTCCTCTTACCTGCTGTTAGCCCTCTTGGGATGTAGGTGGCCACGTCTGAGCTAGCCACCTTGGCTGTTTTGTAATAAGTTAGTCGTGCCTGACTAACTTGG
>NW_010252100.1:0-818 GCF_000690775.1 Eurypyga helias | reverse complement strand
AAGGGGGAATTGTGGGAAACCTTGGTTGGTCCGAGGGATCATAATGCAAGCTTAACATTGCCCTTGAGCAGATAACCATGTACCCTTAAGGAGTCTGGAAAGTCCCAAGAAGAGCTGAGTAAACAAGATCAAGGAACTGCCTCTGCAAGTAGAAGTAGTTTATCGAAGATGTAACAAAGAAGAGGTCATCTAATCATGAACTGTTGGTCCTTTGAGTGAACCAGTCATGTATGGACACACATTCTTAAGAAAGATATAAAAAGGACTTGTGTAAACAATAAAGGTTTGTTTTTTTTGGCTTTTGTGCACAATTCTTTGTAAGTCCTGTCCATCTCAACAACAACATAAAGGCAGATAATAAATCTTCCTACCAGTTTGATACTTTTTTATTCTGCTCTTTATTGTGTTGAATGTACATGGGCATATGAGTGTGTACTTCAGGAAAAATAATTCTGATATGGAAGCTAACTGTGATTTTTGATTTTCGTGGGCTAGCAGAAAAGCCAGGCAATTTTAAGCAAGACAGTAGCAATTTTGCTTGCCAGACTTCAAACAAAGTATAGATAAGCATAGAGGAGATGTCACTGAGTATTTTTTAGTTACTGCAAAAATGATTGTTTGCAAAACAATTTGCTCTAACTGGAATTCACTGCTGTGTACAACTTCCCCCCCATTGGAATACTGGAATAGGCTGTAGGCCAACTAGGTAAATAGGTGGATTTGTATACTCAAAAGCAAATGTGATGAATTACATCGTGATTCAAAGTTTGCATAAATATAGTGAGATATTAAAATATATTTACAATGATACTTAAGTG
>NW_010252099.1:0-21532 GCF_000690775.1 Eurypyga helias | reverse complement strand
ATTCTATGATTCTATGAAGAGGCCAACACCCACACTTCCCACATCTGAGCCTATCAAACTCTTCGTGGGAGCCGCTTCCTCCAGTAGCTGGCCTGCCTTCTTGTTGCTGTGGTATAGCAGAATCTTACTGAATATGTTTTAAGTTTTCTTTCTAAATAAAAGGTGGAGATTTGGCATGGAAAGAGGGGAGAGCAAAGTCATGGCGTGCCAGTGAGGGTTTTGCTGCCTCCCTCACACTTTCAGAGGGGACAAGTTGGCCTCAGAGCAACAAAGTCTGAAGGTTAAGTTAGAGATCTGAATCTTTAGCTCACTAGAACCCTCACCTGGTTCAGGACACCAAGGCCTGTTTCGTGAGGGGAAGGAGACACAGTCTGCACGTCAATCTGGTGTCTGCTGGAGAAAAGATCCCATGCTGTGCCCCAAGACCTCTCGCCCTCCCTTCAGCAGCTCCTGCTTCCTCTCCTCTGGCTGGAGAGGGGAGCAGGCTGGCAGCCAGGACAAGACTTTCGGGTAATGGCGATTACTACCTCCCACACCGCTGCCCGGCTGCTGGAGCACACAGGGTTTGGCTGCCAGGGCTGCACCCTTCACTGCAGCACCCACCCCTAGGCTCCTCCAGCACAGGGGAAGCTGGTGTTCTGCCATCCCTGCAGCTCCCCACGCTGCTGGTGCCTAACGCGCCTTGTGCCCGACGGGCAGAGCGAGGAGGCCCTCCCCAGCTGACACGCTGCACCGGTGCTGCCCCGCTGTGCGGAGCTGGGTACACGCATGGTGCGTCTGCCAGGGGCATTCCCACGAGCACACCACTCCCAGTGAGCTGCAGATCCCTAAACCCTGCCCCATGTCCGCAGCTCATCTGCCTGCGTGCCCTAATCGATAGACACCGTTCTTCCCAAATCATCAACAGGGTGATACAGAGCCTCCTCGCTCACCGAACCCGGCACCCCTGCCATACTGGCGCGCTCGTGCTTGGCATGGGGTTTACACAAGGACTTTCCCACGCTGTCTCCTTCCAGATGCAGCGTGTGGAAAGCAAACTGTATCCACGCACACCCCCGCTCCCCAGACACAGTGTGTCCCCGCAACGCACCGTGGAGGTTGTAGTGGCGATGCAGCCATGGCCCTGGGGAGCAGAGCAGTGCTCCATCCGTGGTGGTATCTCCTCTGGGACGGAGGCCAAGCAGTACAGAGAACGTGGTTAAATTTACGTTGTGCGCCTAATCAAGAGCTCTTCAACCGAGGAGTTCATGTCCTCCTAGCCCAGCCAGAGAACAGTTTATGGAGTATGAGGAAAGATAATCCTTTTAATAATTGCTAGCGTTTCATCTCTATCTAAGATATTTAGACTAAGCCCCTCGGGCTCTGAGTTTCATGAGGCAACAGGTTCTATCAGGAGGGATGCACAGCCCATGCTCCATGGGAGAGCTTCACCGCAGAGCTCATGACTTTACTCCTTGTTTTGTTCTGGTTTAGGCTGCCTGCGTGGACTCCAGCAGCTTCACTGTCACGGACACAGAGCAGAGTACAGCGCTGAGCATTTCCTTTGTTTCACTCCTGCTCACCTGTTAGATATGTGGATCAGCTGGACACAAAACTATGCTGGAGGAAAGAAACAGGACATAACTGGAAATGGGATGAAATACATGAATTTTCTCAAGGTAGATCACAGAATCATAGAATGGTTTGGGTTGGAAGGGACCTTAAAGATCATCTAGTTCCAACCCTCGTCCCATGGGCAGGGACCCCTTCCACTAGACCAGGTTGCTCAAAGCCACATCCAGCCTGGCCTTGAACACTTCCAGGGATGGGGCATCCACAGCTGCTCTGGGCAACCTGTTCCAGCGCCTCACCACCCTCTCCGGGAAGAACTTCTTCCTGATATCTAATCTAAACCTCCCTCCTTTCAATTTAAACCCGTTACCCCTTGTCCTGTCACTACAGACCCTTGTAAAATGTCCCCCCCTCACTTTTTTGTAGGCCCCTTCAGGCACTGGAAGGTGCTATAAGGTCTCCCCGGAGCCTTCTCTTCTCCAGGCTGAACAAGCCCAACTCTCTCAGCCTGTCCCCATAGCAGAGGTGCTTCAGCCCTCATGCCAAATTAACACGGTGCCTGTCTTTTATAAGATAACTGACCTTTTCAGACAAGGCAAATGCAGTCAATTTGCACTAAGAGTTTGAAGTAAACCCAAGATATTCTTTCTTATACTGGAGAAACACAGATTTTAAGATAAGAAAAACACTGACAAACAGGCAGATCATGATGGGTTATGATAGAACGAGAACAAACATTCCAGAAGCAATTACTGGTGGAATTCCTCCAGGACTGGACACGGAATGGACCTTATTTAATATTTAGTTCCCAGCTGCAGCACTGGAAGTCCAAAGAAGATGGTGACATTAACTGATGACAGAGTACTGTCAGTAACGGGGCACATGAGATGCTACCCACAGAAACCTGTTGGTTTGAGCAGTGAGAATGGAGGGTAGTAATGGAAATGAGGTGAGATGTAACAGTGCAGAGCACAGGGCCTGATCTAACTTCCAACAAGCTCTGCCATCATCCGGCTCTTCACCTGGAAGTAGAGGGGTGGGGAAGACCTGTGTGCGTGTTAGTGCAGGGCAGTTCAAATTTAACTGCAACCGAGCCTCGGGACTCTGTCCTTCCCCTTCAAAGCTTGTGGCAGTGACAGCATGGCTCAGGCCTTTGCTGACCACACCGTGCCACCCTTGCACAAATACACTTCCAAGAGGACAGGCTGTCCTGAGAGCACTCCTTTTGCCCATGACTGGACACGTCAGCACCTCCAGCTTCTGTTGGATGCTCCTTCTCCCTGTAATAACGAGGCAGAAACTCTAGCCAGGCACTCCAAGAAGACACTACATTTTCCCCGTTTCTAGTCCGAAGCACAGGGATGGAGCAATAGCTATGGGCTCTAAGCTGGCTGCTGCGAGGGTGAAGATGTTCAGTTCTTGAGTACCATTTGCTACGAAACCAGCCGTTTACCGTGGGGAGAAGACAACTGGCTGAATGGGAGCGCGCTGCGCGGGATCTGGTGCACAAGCTGCATCGCACTGCTGCAGTCACTCACAGCATGGCTATGAGCCACCCATCTACAGGAAGCATGGTTCTCGTGTGTATGCAGTGGCAGGCTGAGCAGTAGAGCGAGGGCTGCTTTAATGCCCCGGAAACCCGGGCTCCGCTGAGTGTCACCTGGAAAGCCGTGTCCGCCTGCTTCCACTAGGGATCTGCTGAGGGTGCAGAGAAGGGCCTCACAAACGAGCGGCGCGTGGAAAAGCTGATGTCGTAGGAGGAGGGTCAAGCATCAGTCTAGCAGGATGAGGATGTGACTGCTGCCCATCAGAGGGTCTGGGCCTTTCACAGTCTGGGCAGAGGTGAGATAAGACCAAAGGTAAAAATGCCGACCAGGGGTAAATCAAGCCAGCAGGTTAGCAGATGTGCCGCCCCACAGACTTGCTTTCACAGTGTGGGGTAAGCAACCTAATGGTGCTTGATTTGTTTATGAGAGTTTCCGTTATGTATTTACCTACGATAACTGGCAACAGGGCTCAGGGCAGAGGTCCCTTCCCACCATACATCTCCTAGTTCTTTGTGAGCTGCTGTTAGTTCCAACCAGGCATGTTTTGAGGATGTGAGATTTCAAGCAAGCAAGCAATCAAAGCTTACAGCCGTCCTTGAGTAAATCTGAGAAACAGTCCCCCTTTCCTGAAACACCCAAGGCACTGGGGGTATCACAACGGCAAGGAGGAAAGGATGCATCTCCTGCTTCAGTGTCACTGAAGGAGCTACATGGCCACTGGTTCATAAATCCTATCCAGCCTTCAGCCAGGGCCGTTTCCTGGGCGCATACACACCTGTGTTCACCTGCAGGGCTGAGAATGGCCCAGGAGGCACTGGGATGCCGTAACAGCAGTAGAACTGCATTGAAGAAAAAGGAAAAAGGACATGCTGTGTATTTGTCACACCAACACTTGCACTTGTTCACGCTGGAGCTTCTGAAGTCTCATTTTGGTGGTGTATACATGTATCTTTGTGTACATACATGTCCATGCACTTCTATTTATATGTATAGGCATTTAAATGAGTGCAGGGGTGGGGAGAAGATGGTAGAATCATCACAGAACCATAGAATCACAGAATGGTTTGGGTTGGAAGGGACCTTAAAGACCATCTAGTTCCAACTCCCCTGCCATGGGCAGCGACACCCTCCACTAGACGAGGCTGGTCAAAGCCTCATCCAGCCTGGCCTTGAACACAGGATGACATTCCTGTGCTTCCTTGGGAACACTGGTCCCTTGTGACACCAGGACGGCCCATAGTTCCAGCCCACCACACAGACAGGTGAGCCGGAAGAGTGATGGAAATCCTCCAAGACTATATGCTTGCAGGTGTTGGTAAGATCCAGCTTTCAAGGGAACCTGTCAAACCCACGGTTCCTGTGACATGATTACACCAGCACCAAAAAATGCTCCATTGTTTTAGTGAAGGAGCCTGCTGAGGCTGAGCCCATACTTGGCGTTGTACCAGCCTAGCGAGCTACAGTTGTTGATGGACAACACGTAGCATGCGCAGCATAGAGATCCTTTTTCCCAGACCTGACATCAGTTTTCCCAACCCCTTCCAGACAAATGGGAATATTCCCGTTGCCCTGGTCCAGCCGCTTGTACAACTGCCAGACACACCTCTGCGAGCACCCGGTCCTCTCCATGCTGTGCCGAAACAAAGATGAAATGTAACCGAAGACACTTGCCTCGGTGAGATGAGTTCAGATTTAACTGTCACAGACTTTCAGACCTGCTGAAGCTGTAAAGCTGCTAAAATCAACCAACCAGACTCACATAGCAGATTTCAACTGTTTGCTTATGTATATCCAATCCTTTTCCTAAGATGGATGGGCCCTGTATAGGTCACTAAATACTTAGAATCATAGAATCACAGAATGGTTTGGGTTGGAAGGGACCTTAAAGATCATCTAGTTCCAACCCCCCTGCCATGGACAGGGACATCTTCCACTAGACCAGGTTGCTCCAAGCCTCATCCAGCCTGGCCTTGAACACTTTCAGGGATGGGCCAGCCACAGCTTCTCTGGGCAACCTGTTCCAGTGCCTCACCCCCCCCTCCAGGAAGAACTTCTTCCTGATATCCAATCTAACCCTCCCCGCTTTCAATTTAAACCCGTTCCCCCTTGTCCTGTCACTACAGGCCCTTGTAAAAAGTCCCCCCCAGCTTCCTTGTAGCCCCTTCAGGTACTGGAAGGTGCTATAAGGTCTCCCCGGAGCCTTCTCCTCTCCAGGCTGAAACCTAAGCTAAGAACCTCAGAAAGCTGCCAGGTGAAGAGAGACAAGATACAGTGAGACACTTCCTCACCTTTCTGAAACCCTTCTCACAGGACAGGAGCTGTACAAGGCAGCAGTGCACAGCTCAGGCCTCTATTATTTAAGTTCCCCAGGACACAGTTTGATAACTGTAACCCCCAGTTTCTTCTAGTGCATATTAAAACCTTCCGCCCCAGACATTCAGCCAGGTAAATGCCCATTTATCTCCTTCTTCTACTGCTGGGGGTCCTCAGGCTGCCTCCACACAGCTCCTACGCAGACTGCAGGGCATGCTTACAAGCAGTCTCTCTCACGTCTTAGGGCACGCGCAGCACTCGTTCCATTGCGTGTAGGAGGTTTCTATTCATGCGCTAGTAGCTCCCAATAAGCTTTGCTCTAGCTCATGCTATATCATCGTTTTTAGGTGTTGTGGACAGTCTTGAATGATAACAGGGATGCAACAGTGAAAAATGGCTTCAGACTTTCCATTCTAGATGACTAAAGGAACTATCTGGCTTTTCTCCTAATTATTCCGTACAGGATTCAAGTAGCACAGTAATTGGACAGCTTTGGATCAGAACAGCCCCTGCAGTGAGTTCCCTGCCTCTCTCCCCGCCCAGGGCCATGCCCCTCAGAGCTGACTGTGGGAACAGCTTGGCCACACGTGTGATTTCTCCGCACCCCAGCAAGTGAGCAGGGGGCCTTAACTGCTAGGCCTGAGAGTGCATTTGCTGGGAAGGGCGTTTCAGTGCGTAAGACATTAAACTTGTATTCAAGACGCCCAACATCTTTTGTCTGAACCATAGATTGCCAAAAAAACTGAGGCAATTCACTTCTGCTGTCTCCAAGTTTTCCGTTTGTAAAATTCCCTGTCTCACTGCGTCACTGGGATGTATTGTGATACCGTAGTGATGGTGCCCACATAGGTCCCAGAAAGTTGTTCAGACTCCAAGAGGAAATGCCACGACACTATGTCCCCTGGTCGGACTTGGCGTGACGGGCAGGAGTACCCAGGGCGTATCCTTGTGTCTGCAGACTGCAATTTCTTGGATGTATAGATCCATCAGAAAGGGTTCAGGTGACAGATGTGGCCATGCTCCTATGTATAAACATGCTTTGACTAGGACTCCCAGTGATGAGGTGAAAAATTAGCTTTCCACGCAGCGGAGTCCGGGTCTCTTCACAGAAGCACCAGTCAGTGCCCCCGCAGTTGGAAGTTGTGACACCACGCTCCCCCCATGGGGGCTGTGTGTGGGTTCCCTCACGTTTCCCATAGGTCACCACATCAGTGTCCCATGTGAGGATTTACGGCCACTGCTCAGCTGGCCTGGGCTCCCTGAGTGGATGAGTGACCTTGAGTTAGTGGATTTTGGACTCTCTTGCCAATTCCTTGAACTGTCCCCCAGATAAAGCTTATTGTGAGTGTCTGTCTTACCCAATCCGAAGGCAGGAAAAGGTGTTTAGCTAACGGCAGGACATTCTCCACGTTTTTTTTGATGACTGACTGAAGTAAAATATGACCTTGAAAGGATCAGTAAATACTGCAGCTTTCATGGAAACACACCAGATATACATCTGCTATTTCTTTATTCTGGACTGATAATAGGGAATTTGCAGGGGGAAGGTGTGTACATACCTTCCACTGTGTGGAATCCTTTCCATCCTTTCAGCAGCAGCCTTTTTCTACACAGAAGTCTTTCAGGGACTTTCCTGTGAGAGAAGGAGACAGGGTGAAGGGGTCTGGAGAAGCTGGGTGCTGCTCTTGGATTTTCCAAGAACCTCTCCTCTTTATGAAGTCCTTGGGAGTGGGTCATACTGGACACTGCGTGCTTCCTGGGTGCAGAGGACTGTGGCAGTGTTCACAGACAGGACTGCCCTAAGAGCAGTCCTTGCCACACAGGGATGCTAGGTGTGCTTCCTCCACAGAGATTTTTGGGTTCGGTCACCCAATCTAAGCAGGGTGCTGGCTGCTTAGCACTGTGCTGCTCTTCCAGCAGAAGTCATTTTGGGCAGAGAACATGGGTGGGGAGGCTGAAAAGCCTTTCCCTCCTGTCTTCCTTACACATGGGGTTGCATGGATCTCAGTGACCCCCAGCACAGCCTGCCAATTCAGAACTTGTCCTGTGCTTCCTCATAGCTCTGCCTTGGGATTCTGCAGGATGGGGGACATGCAACTCAAATCTTCTGTGGCAAGCTCCCAAAGGAAGCATGTCTGGGAACAGCAATCCACTGCTGAAGATGTGTGGTGTAATCATCCACTCATAATACATCCTAGGCGAAAGGAAAAGTGCTAACTAGTTACCTTCCTAGGTAAAATAAGCCCTACCACAAAAAAGCCATAAGGCTCCAAGTATTACACCGGAAAACTCTGAGAGCGCCTCCAGGGAAAAGGCCGAAGGCCACCAAGCCCAACACCTCGCACTCACAGAAACTACAGTAGATGCAAAATTCAATACTGTGCCCTGGTCCCAAGGTGGTCATTGCACTTTGAAGGAAGTTGGATCAACATGGTGTTCTGCAGGATAATCCCAAATGTGATAGTGGAATGTTAGCCAACGGCTCTGCATCCTGGAGAAACAGCAAGGATTAGGCAAAGAATCACAAGCTGGTACTTCATGTATCTTTTAATTTTACCCTAGAACTAAATACTAGGTCAAAGATGGCTTCAGCTGTTGATAACTCAGAGTCTCTAACCCCACCAAAGCTCAGTGCTTCAGGCAGACCATATGGCTGGGATGGAAAGCGGGCAGCCTTCACTGAACCACTGTAGGGTTTGTCATAGAATCACAGAATGGTTTGGGATGGAAGGGACCTTAAAGACCATCCAGTTCCAACCCCCCTGCCATGGGCAGGGACACCTTCCACTAGACCAGGTTGCTCAAAGCCTCATCCAACCTGGCCTTGAACACTACTGCCAGGGATGGGGCATCCACAGCTTCTCTGGGCAACCTGTTCCACTGCCTCACCACCCCCTCCAGGAAGAACTTCTTCCTGATATATACTCTAAACCTCCCCACTTTCAATTTAAACCCATTACCCCTTGTCCTGTCACTACAGGCCCTTGTAAAAAGCCCCCCCCAGCTTCCTTGTAGCCCCTTCAGGTACTGGAAGGGGCTATAAGGTCTCCCCGGAGCCTTCTCTTCTCCAGGCGGAACAAGCCCAACTCTCTCAGCCTGTCCCCATAGCAGAGGTGCTCCAGCCCTCTGAGCATCTTCGTGGCCTCCTCTGGACTCGCTCCAACCGGTCGATATCCTTCTGATGTTGAGGGCTCCACAGCTGGATGCAGCACTGCAGGTGGGGTCTCACAGGAGCAGAGCAGAGGGGGAGAACCCCCTCCCTCGACCTGCTGACCATGCTTCTCCTGATGCAGCCCAGGATACAGTTAGATTTTTTTCCTCGGAGTGCTGCATGGATGCATAACCACAGCGGGCCTGATCCTCAGCAGCTTAAGATCCAGGCCTCAGTTCATGACTTAGCTGTCAAGGCAGGGTGCTGTGGAGTGGCGTAACGAAAACACGGGCTGCGGAGAGTGCATCCATGAATGTGAAACTCAAACAATCTCTTGACCCACAATCCACCTATGGTTCAATCCACTCCACTCAATCAGATAGAAACAGCTTGCAGCTATGCAAATAGTCCATCCTACGTGTCTTGTTGGCCTTCTCTCTGCCTGACCTAATTAGTGTGGTGAGTAAATAGAAGAACGAGGTCAAATACAGGGCTAGATTTTCCTTCAAATGGCTCCAGATATGGCCAGGCCGCTCAATACCATGGTATCCCAAGAGCCTGCTCCAGGAGCAATAGCTGCAACATCTGTCCATCCGGAGGCTGGATGGACCGGTGTGGGGTGGCAGAGTTATCAGCCCCTGAAACTCTGGGCTGAGGGTTAAAATAAATAAAATACCATCTGTATAACAACATGTATTTCCCCCGTTTGGGCTCTGGACTTGTGCTCACGCATTCCTTTGCTTCAGCTGCAGTTCCAGGGCAAATCACAACAGTATCTGACATGGTAGGGGCTTTTTAACACGGCATCAGGCGCCAGGTGATTTTGTTTTTTAAGCATTAAGTCAAGACAGTCTGCTAGGGAGGCAGGCAAGCCCGGTCAAGTTCCCACATATTCGCTCTACGGTATGAAGCCAAACTGTGAAGTTTTCCAAGTATTTTAATGAGTGTGTTTCAGACTTTTTTATTAATGTTTAATGCTTCTTTCTTTTGGCAGTTGCAACTGCCATACTACAGGAAAGGCCAAGCCACCCTCCAGTGCTGTTCCAGATAAATAGGCCCTAACCACAAATTAACACGTTCATCTTGTACTGCTTCTGAAGCTGAGGGGCCCATAATCTGTCTGGGGATTGCTGGTTGCAGTTTCAGGTTGTGGTTTTGCCCTGAGAAGCCCCAGCTGGCTGAGGATCTAGGAGAAAGGGCTCGTTCCTCGATGCCCGGGCATCATCGGCAGCCTGGAGAGAAATGCAGGAGCTGCAGCATCATTTTTTGGGCTGGCTTGTAGGGATTCCAAGGGCAGACTCCACTTCTGGGAACGGAGCTGGGTGGCAGATGGGGAGGGCAAGGGCCTCATCGGAGGAGCAGCTCGGAGGGTGGGGGAGAGACACCGGGGGTCTGTCCTGCTCTGAACCCTCTGCACGTGCCGTTGTTGCGGCCCCAGCGGAGGAGGTGTTGGAGGTGCTGCATCCCTCACCTCTGCTTGGATTCTGAGCAAATCTCTTTATTCTGCCAGTCTGCTTTTGGGTTAAGAGGTGGGAGAAGGACTCAGCAGTCTTGAAGGTGGAAGGTGCCCATGAAACACTGCCTTGTTTCTTTCAGAAATTTGTTTCCAGATCCCCTTTGGGGATGAACTTCAAAATTGGGATTGGCATTTGTATTTCTCTATAAAAAGAGCCTGTTCCCATCCAGGCCTTTAATCACTCCCTTTTTACCTAGAAAGCAATAAGGATATAACATCTACCTCCCCAGAATGCCCCCGAGCCAGACCTCTGGGCATTATTTCAACAAGTTCTTCCAAGAGAGACAGGCCAGGCTGGAACTACAGGCATCCTGTTAAGTCTTCTGTTACCTTGCCAGCTCAGGGAGATTTCCAGTTACCAAGAAACTGGACACACAGGAATGCGGTTGAAAGACTTTGTTGTCACCTATTGGCTTGACCCCAACCTCCTCTACCTGGCTTCCCGCAGCGGGAGGGCACGGGATTCTTGGGTATAGCTGGGAAACCTAACTGCAGTGAAGCAAAAAGCCACGCAAAGGAGTGGCGTTCTCCTTTAGGCAGTGTGGAGAGAACGACTCGGGATTCACACAGAACAGCTCACGCGCCATGCGCCGTGATACCGACCAAGTGACGGAAACCTCGCAGGGGTGGTTACCGGTATAAAGCCCCAACCCTCTTCCACACTGGAGAATAAATAAGCCAGACATCCTTCTTCTGTGATCGCTCATGTGCCTAAGGCTCACACCTACTTCCGTGAAGAAAATTACCTGCTTCCTGGAGATGCTTCCACAGACGTCGAGTCTGTGAGTAGGATTTAGGAACAGCTTTTTGTGCTAATCCACTCCATGCGCTGCTGGGGCCCACAGAATGCTCCTGTGGGTTCTCACAGTAACTACAGACATCAACAAGACCCTTCCCCAGGCGGTACTCACAGGAAGCGCTCACCCCTGGTGATGGCACTTCAAGTAACTCTTGCCCCAGGATGGCTCCAGCTCTGGAGAGATGCTTGGCAGCAGCGCAGTGCCGGCCCCTTCTGATGTGACCCTGCGGGGAAAGCTGGTTTATGGCCAGGAACCGACCGCGTGTCAGAAACCTCCTCAGTGTCCGCCCAGAGGCGCTGGGCTTGCTCTGGTTCAGGCGGGTGTAATTGAAAGGCAGCAGGGACCCACTGCAGTCCCAGTCTCCTTCTGTCAGCACGCTGCACATGACAAGCACCATAAACATGGATGTTTCAGAAGTTTGCTTTTCTCTTCCCGTGATCTGTGATGGAGAGACACGAAAATTAAAATCTACCTCAACATGTGTCTGGCAATCAGGAGAGGTTCCTCAAGACTGCAGGAAAGGAAAAGTCACTTCTGTCTTGAAGAAGAGCAAGAAGCAAGACCCAGGCAACAGCAGGTCAGTCAGCCTCACCTTGATCCCTGGGATGGTGATGAGCAACTAATCCTTGAAACTACTTCCAGGCACATGAGGGGCAAGAAGGTGATTTGGAGCAGTCAGCATGGATTTCTGAAGGACAACTCATGCTTAACCAACCTGATAGTCGTAGCAGAGAAGGATCTGGGGGTCCCATGGACTCTGGGATCAAGGTGGCCATCAGTCAGCAATGCACCCAGGCAGAGAAGGAGACAGTGTGTCCTGGGCTGCATTCAGCAGCGCGTTGCACTGGTAGGACCTATGCGGAGTGTTGTGTCCGGTGCTCCCCGGTGCAAGAGAGACGGGGACACACTGTAGTCAGTCCACTGAAGGGCTGAAACGATGATGAAGGGACGGGAGCAACTTTTGTACAAGGAGAGGCTGAGAGATCTGGGACTGCTCAGCCTGGAGAAGTGAAGGCTCAGGGTGATCATGTGCATAAATACCCGATGGGGAGACAAAGAAGAGGGAGAGAGTCTTCTCAGTGGTGCCCAGGGACAGGACAAGAGGCAACGGCACTCACAGGAATACAGGAAATTCCGACAGCAGATAAGAAAAGCCATTTGTACTGTGTGGGTGGTTCAGCACAGGCACAGGTTGCACAGAGAGGTTGCAGAGTCTCCATCCTTGGAGATACTCAGACCTTGACGGGACGCAGCCTTCAGCAGCCTCTGGCTGACCCTGTGAGAGCAAGGGTTGGGCTGGCCACTGTCCAGAGGTGGCTGCCAGCCTCAGCCACGCTGACTCTGTGATTCTGCCCCGTAAGGGCCTCCAGAGCCACGACCCTGGAGGGGTTTTAATATTTACCAACATTAAAACTCTTGTAAAAAGAATTATATTCTAGGTTTAGGTACCTATGTTACCTTTGTGTTTATCTTTGTGTATTTCTACGAGCAGAATTTTCTAGCTCTATTTTTATTAGTTGATAAACCACATCTATTTTAATTAAAGCAATGCAAGCAGTTTGCTTCAGTATTGTTCGCAGTATTTTATGACTTGCTGCCTTCTTTGTGTCACCCCTGCTGTCACCCAGGCAAAGACCACGGATGTTTGTTTCCACACTCAGGCAAATCCAACAGGGAGTGTCGGCTTAGTATTTCTGCATGTGACACAGAGCTGGACATGTATGATGGTCTTCGTAATGTCGTTGCAGTGTTACGATTTTAACATAACTTAAACCTGTCGTGATAAGGCTTGGGTTTGCCATACAATTTGTGCAGGGATTGAAGCTGGAAGAACAGTGGTGAGAAATATGTCTCAGCCGTTTTCTTCTTTCATGCATTGGTCAACCCGTTTCTACTCGGTACCCTCCTCATTTTCTCCTTTTAAAAATAATTTTCAAGCCAGACGGGTTTTCAGACATTCTCACCAAGTGCCGCTGCTTTGCTCTGCCCTGCCAATAACAATCTGCGTGCATTCAAGCAACGCAGTGACCTGCTCTCATGCTCTTCGAAGTGTTTCACCAAACTGATGTTTTCAAGAGCTTTGGGCCTTCCCAGCAACGGGTCGCAGGCTGACTGGACGTAGCCCTGGTTTGCCCTCAGGCTGCCTTCCCCCACCACTTGCTTTTTCTTACATTTTCCAGTCCCAAGGGATTTCTCTTGAGCTTCTGAACACGTCTGCTAAAGCGTCTCTAATCTATTTCCCCATTTCTTTCAGAGTGCCTGCATATGGCCTTTCCTTTTTACTGGTTTTACAGATCCCAAGCTTTTTATTAACTATTCCTGATCTTATCTGCTGGTTTCTTAATTCCTCATCATCTGCTCTCAGTAAGCCAGTTCTTGCTTAAGAAAATATGTTCTCTTGCAGCCAGAGAAGTAAAGTAAGTGTGAATGTTTTCTTGGCCCTTTTCATTTCTGACTACTCCTTAACAGCCTTATGAAAGAAAACGCCTTCTCCGTCCTCCTTCCGTTTTTGCTCTTTCAGATGATCCAGGCTGATCTAAACCCAACGAAATACACCCGTGTCCCCCCCATCACGTGTGTTCAGCTGTGACTCAGGCGTGGGTTTGCTCCGCTGCCTTCTAAGTGTGCAAGCGCCGTAGCCGAGATGGCTTGCACCATTTCCCCGCGCCTGCGCTCCTGAACCAAGTCAGCAACAGCCCAACGCGAACCGGGTGCAAAGGCCTGGCCCTGTAGGTATCTTGGCTCAGGCTAAAGGTGGATCCCTTGTGCCTTGATACGTGGGAGCGGCGCCCTCCGTGGAGTACCAGCACCTCCAACCTACTACTGAATATAACCAGCGCGCGCAGGGTACCCGTGGAGCAAGGTGCTCTGACTCCTTCTTGCGAAAACCAGCATCCGTGCGTGGGTCCTGTATTTTTGCTGCACTGCTCGCTTGCTTAAGCCCCTGCTGGACCCACATTTCAGGTCTCAATGGCTGACGACTCTGCCGTTAGAGGTTGACTGAGGGCAAATCCCAAAGTGTTTGGACTTGTTTCTCACAAGGCCGGCTGTTGAGATCAGCCCCTCGTTAGCCCAGCGCAGCCAGCCTTGGACACTTGTCATTGCTCTGGCAGACGGCACTGGAGCATTTTAACTCTCACAGGAAGAGGATGGACACATTTTAATGAGATTTGCACAAACATTTTGTGGTGTACAAAACTGTAGAATCACAGAAGGTTTTGGGTTGGAAGGGACCTTAAAGACCATCCAGTTCCAACCTCCCTGCCGTGGGCAGGGACACCCTCCACTAGGTCAGGTTGTATCTTGGTTGTGGGTCCTGGAGACCTATCAGCTGCTGACAGTGACTGGTCATTTCCCCCTTTGTACTGAAATTATTATTATTTGCAGAGGGTGAGCAGCTGGCAGAGATGCTTGCTCTGGCCCTGACAGCCTGATGGGCTCAGCAAGAGCAGCACATGGATGTGGCGAGGCCCTTCTAGGTCTCCAGCCAGCCTGTGCGAAGCTGAGGTTTCTCTGCATGGTCCTGCGAGACCAAAGACATCAAGAATTCCCTGCAAGTGCTTTGCCAGCCTTCACTGTCTCCCTTCTTCTTGCCAGCCATTTTGTTCCTCTGGGCTAAGAAACCTGTGAGTCTGCAGGGCTTGGGGCACAGCCACGAACCCAGAACAGGCAGGCAGCTGCTGAGGACCACATCACCTCCTCTAGTAGAATCGCAGAATCACAGAAAGGTTTGGGTTGGAAGGGATCTTAAAGATCATCTAGTTCCAACCCCCCTGCCATGGGCAGGGACACCTTCCACTAGACCAGGTTGCTCAAAGCCTCATCCAGCCTGTCCTGGCAGACTGCACGTTCTGTCACTATCTGTGCTCTCCCTTGAGTCCCAAACCATGATTATTCCCTCAAATCAGTCCTACCGGAGGGCAGCAATCAAAATAAACCTGAATCTTACAACCTCTGTGTTGTGCCTTGATGCTGCATAGACCGCCTTGATTAACCCTCCCGGCTGGGGGGGGCCTGCTCAGGACTCCACATGTCCTCCACTGAGACAAATCGCTTCCCAAATCCTTCCTTTGGAGTAATGTTGTACTTGGTGTGGTCACCTGAGTAGAACAGCTTCCAAGTTTTTGGGTTTTTAAGGGTAAGAGGAAGAACCAGCCCAATTTCCCTTGGGCAACATCTCGCCAGCCTGGCTGAGGGTCAGACGAACATCCACCCCTGGCCAAAACCACGGGCGAGCATTGCTGTGGGGCCCGGCTCCCGAGAGAAACAGCTTACGCAGCCACATGTGGGCGCGCACGCGCATACACGCGTGGGCACATGGTGGTTTATCTGCCTGTCGCCTCCTGCTCAGCTGTGAGGCCACTGGCTGATGTCACACATATCATTAACTCCCAATTAGTTTCTCAAAAATAAGGGAGTGGAGAGAGGAAAGAGACACAAAAAGATCCCAAACTGTGGAAAAAGTGGCCATGGGGGGTCCGGGTTCATCACTTGCCAGAGGGTACATGTGGGATAGTGGTTTGCAAAATGTTCCTGAGGCAAAAAAAGCCTCCGGTTGGCACTAACTTGTTCCTGGAAGCCGGATCGGTCATTAACAACAGGAAACCCCCTAGGAAGTCCGGCCGCTGTGTGGAGGGGGACTGCTTTTCAACGGCTTACAGCCTGGTGGATTTTCACCGGGGCGGGGAGGGCCACGTCTCATGCCGAGCGGCAGCAGCCACGTGAGGACGTGCCAAGGGGAAGGTGCTAAAACTGCATGCTCTTCCCAGGGTGAGCGCTCCAGGGCCAGGCCCCAGCTGCCTCTCGGGAACGGCTGACCCTTTCCGCTGGTACCGGCTGGGTCTCACACACGTAGGAGAGGTAGAGAGATACCCGGGGATGATTTCAGCTTGAGGCAGTTGAAGTTTGGAGCGGAGCGGGTGACATTGCGGCTATCGGATGACCTGAATGTTAGCCAGTGCTGCCACGGGTCCCGGGAGTGGTGGCTTGGAGGAAGCTTGGTGCTGGAGGCGAGCAGGAGAGGAAGAGAGAGGGTTGCCACGAGAGAGGGCAGCCCCTCTGCCCGGCTGCAGGGTTGGCTGCTCCGTCAGGGACACGGTGGCCCAAATGCCACTGCCACTGCTTGCCAGGGGAAAGGGAGAGGTCTCCCGGGGGGTGGGAGGGAGCGGGCGCCCTGCTGCAGCACGCAAAATCCTGCTCTGCGTAACGAGGCCTGAGGAAAATTGGCAAGCGGGACGGGGCAGGAGTTAAAATGCGTGTGAGTGGTGGAAGGAGGGGGGCTTAAGCAATTATCTGGGGCATGAAGCAATGCGAAAACGCTTCCAGAGAAGCCCTCACACACTACGTGCTGCCGAGGTGCTTCCCAGGAAAGCACATGCCATGGCTCTGAGCATTGTGCAGGGCGAGGCGGCTGGCGTGCTGGGGAGACAGGCAGGAAATCTCACCTGGAGGTCACCTTGCTGCCCGTGATCTTATGGGAACCTGCGGAAGTGCCACGCTTTGCTCTCTGGAAGCGGTTTCAGGAGTGGGATGTGAGATCTCACCTTGCTTCCCAGTGCGGAAAATATGTCTGAAGACTTAACATCCTGGCAGGCTCTGTGCATTTCTACATGCAAACACCAGTGATTAATTCGGCACAAAACACGCCACGGTCCCGTGGCCTATCAGACTACGCTCGTAGAGAAGGGGTGGTGACGCAGCCCACAGCAGTTGGGTAGCTGACACCCATCCAGCTGGCGGAATGCGCTGCAGCCAAAGTCATCCTCCTCACCTCCGTCGGAGTCCAGAGGTGAAACAAAGGAACATCAATTTATTGTTGGGAGGCCGGTGTTATTTGGCAACAACGGCAAGCTCCCCGTCCCCGTGCCAAGAGGAGCTGTGCAAACAAATGCCAGCCCTCCCACGATACCGCTCACAACTAATGCGTTATTGGAAAATCGGGCACGGATGTGGAAGAGGCTGGTGGGCGAAGGAGCCTCCAGCACCCTGGACAAATGGAGCAAAGGCCAGAACTGTGCTGGTGCGTTTCAGTCCAAGCGAAACCCAGAAGCTCAGTGTGCTCCAGACCATCAAGGTCACGCAGGAGTGCGTGAAAGCAAGGGAAGAGGATGTCTGAAAGTCACTTCAGGATTGAAAAACCTGAGTTAAACACCAGTGGCGTTTCTCAGCAGCCTGTGCAGAAGCACTGGAGAAAGCAGCCATGCTCGCAGCATGCACCTAAGAGGCAAAGCTAAGTCACAGAGATCACGCCGGCAACGAGGGGAAATGAGGCTTCTGGAGAAAAGGCAGAGGCAGATGTGGGCGAGCCAGCTGGAAACAACATGGAGTTGTTGGAGGTGATGAGTCACATGAGCATCCCTCATGAGTTCACACATTCGGCATGACTGAAGAGTACTGCAGCTGAAAAGGAGGCACGTGTCCACAGTCCTCTTCAACCAGATCCAGCTCCTTGACCTACCATGTCTGAGAGCTGGCCGCAGAGTGACGATCCCAAGTTTAGACATGGAACGGCTCATCCCTCGAAAGAGTGACCTGAGAAATAAAATCCGTGAGGGCAGATGCAGAGTCAGAGGCTGATTTGCATTCATGAGTAGATGGCACCAGCACAGCAAGAGCCTTCACCGTGCTGCTGCTGCTGGACACTGAAAACAAGTCTGCTCAGCTTGCTGCAAGTCACCAGGGATTTACAGACACACAGAGACAGACCCTCCACGTCCTCTCTTGACTTCAACAAGTGTCCTCCTCACTCTGATGTCATGGAGGCCAGGAGCCACACTGGGGGCTGCTGGTAGCTTGGATGCAGGCTCTTCCCACGACTGTGGGAGAAGTCTGTGATAAGGGCATTTTCTCAGTTGACAGAAGCTCAAATCAAATTTCACCACCCTTTTACCTTGAGCAATTTAGTCATCCTGGAGCCTTGTGCTAACACAACCTGCTGCCAGCAGCCAGCTCCTCCTCCTCTTCCCAGTGGGGAGAAACACATTCCAGCCATTGGTCTCTACCCTTACGTTCCCCTAAAAATGATAATTTCTCCACCGTTCGCTAAGTCTATTCAGGGATGCCATTTTCATGATCATGAACACAGCACTGCAGCGGTGAGGGGACAGGAATGGGTGCAGTTGGACCAAGGGGGAGCTGCAGAGGCTTCAGGAGAGTGAGGTAGAGCTGGGGACTGGCCCTCGGAAGGCTGAAATGCCAGCCTGGCCAGTTCATGGGGATCAGCCCCTTCTTCCAGCACTTTCACAGGGGACACGGGGCAGGGAACCACCGGCAGGAGACCAGTGTGTCTGCAGCTCAAGGATGTTGAACCTGATGTGAGAGCTCCCTGGGGCGCCACCAGTCGTGCAGTGACTCCAGAGAGCCCTCTGTGACCACCGGGATGTTGGAGTAACTACAGAAGGTTGATTTACATCATCTGTACATCTGACCCCACTTATTCAACAAGCTCTAAAATACTCGGTCACTGTGCTGCTGGTCGTGACAGTGACTAGTCCCCGGGTCTTCCACGGCGTGAGCTTAAACGAGGCTGGCAAGAGACTTTACAGCATTGAAATTGCTTCTGTGCCTTCAAAGATAAGCGCCAGGTATAACGTCATAGAACCATAGAATCATAGAATGGTTTGGGTTGGAAGGGACCTTAAAGACCATCTAGTTCCAACCCCCCTGCCATGGGCAGGGACACCTTCCACTAGACCAGGTTGCTCAAAGCCTCATCCAGCCTGGCCTTGAACACTTCCAGGGATGGGGCATCCACAGCTTCTCTGGGCAACCTGTGCCAGTGCCTCACCACCCTCTCTGTGAAGACCTTCTTCCTGATATCCAATCTAAACCTCCCCACTTCCAATTTAAACCCGTTCCCCCTTGTCCTGTCACTACAGGCCCTTGTAAAAAGTCCCCCCCAGCTTCCTTGTAGCCCCTTCAGGGACTGGAAGGTGCTATAAGGTGTCCCCGGAGCCTTCTCTTCTCCAGGCTGAACAAGCCCACCTCTCTCAGCCTGTCCCCACAGCAGAGGTGCTCCAGCCCTCGGAGCATCTGTGTGGCCTCCTCTGGACTCGCTCCAACCAGTCTATATCCTTCTGATGTTGACGGTTCCACACCTGGAGGCAGCACTCCAAGTGGGGTCTCACAAGAGCAGAATACAATTGTTAAGGACTTCTTTTATTTTTACACTACCATAAAGCTGTAACTTCTGGCACTGGAGTCCTTTCTTCCAGGGTATCCCAGCATTCTGGCTGTGCTCCTGGGAAAAGAGAAAGAAGGGTTGAAAGGATTTAGTTCTGGATTATTTACAAAGCCTGTCTGAAAAGATTTGACATTTCAATAAGGATTTTTTGAATCACTAGAATATTAAGGAAAATCTAATAGGAAATTTCTCACACTGAAATAAATACTTTCCTCAAAACCCAAAAATCCATTCTGTGAATTTGGGGGGGGAAACAAAAATATATAAATATTCTGGAACTGACCTTTTTAGCTTATTTCAGTTCTTAGCAGGACGTTTCTCAGGGGTAGAAAGGTGATTTTCCTTTTGACCCCCTGCTTCGTTCAGCTTTTCACAGAGAGCCTTTGTAAAGGCCACGCGAGTTTTCACAAGATGTTAGGGATAAATGGATTTGAAGTTTTCTCTAGCTGCAGGTCCTAAGGCTGGACTTAGACAGCAGCACCTGAGAGAGGGGAGGAGTGGACTAGATGTTCACCAACTCGGCTCTGGAGCGGAGACTAATCCCGCATTGTGTGTTTTGTGGGGTGTCTGGTGACACCAGATGCTCCTGGGTAATTTCCCAATAACACTTGTCACATGACTGTCCTCTGCAACCCCTGCCTTGGCGTAGGCATTGGGACTTGACGGGTGACAGGAAAGGATGTTCAGGAGGGCTTGGAGAACACGGCTCTGTAAAGAATCACACTCGGTGTTTCCTCCTCAGAGCGTTTGCCATCTCCTGCGAGGGCTGACCTGTGCAAAACCACTTGCCCTCAAACGTTAGGCACCCTGGGCAGGTGTTCTCCTTCAGGTGAGTGCAGTGAGATATTCCAAGACCAGATTAAACTACTTCCCAAACCCAAAGAGCTGCACAGGGCCTCAAATATTGCTCCCACCTGCGACGGGTGCCTGCAGAGGCAATCATCTCCCGCTGCAGCTTCAGACATAATGGCACATGCAGAGGGAGATTCTATTTACATGCCTGCCATGACTCCTTTTAGCCACTGAAGGAAACGGGCTAGGACATGTCAGTTGTCTGCTCAGGCTTCATAGGAGGCTTTCATCCTGCGCTGCTCGAGTAAGGAAAACTATGAGATCACTGGTTGCTAAACACTTGATGTGATTTCCCAAGGTTTGCCTCTATGGGAAGTACCTTGGTAATTTGGGTGGTGTTGACAGAAGCCCTGAATATATTACCCAAAGGACTCGGTGATTATTTTTTTCTGCTGGCTCCACCAGCAAAGCACGAAGGCATTCACCCCCGCTTCCAGACAGACACTGGTACGCTGCTAATGGCTCACCAAAAAATCCACCTTGATGTCCCAAGAGCCTTCCTGCAGGCCATGCTGCTCTGTTCCTCCCCTCCCAGCGCTAAGGATGGGGTGGGACAGAGACAGACAGATTTCTGGACAGGGTCACTTAGCTCTCTTGCTGCCAGCCCAAGCTTAATGGTGCTCAGTTTCTTTGGTGATTACACCCTCAGTAGCCTAAGAATAAGGCCAAACCCCTAGTTCTTGGGTCAGCTCCACCTTTACATCTTCTTAGGTTAACATTTTTAGTTTAATTGTTGAAACATAATTTCAGGTGCATTTTAATGTCATGTTCCAAGAGTGGAGTGGTGAGATCTTGTAAAAATGCATACATAATTTATCTTTCCTTTGTGACAAGGACAAAGGGAGTCTTTTCAGTAAAAAATCTATATGGCTGAGGCTCCGCAGCATCTGGTATTTGCACTCCAAGACAGCATTCTATTAAACTTTCCTATATGTTTTTTTATGCAGTAAATAATCCTAATCGTCCTCTCTTTATAGAGCCCAAAACTGAAGTAAAAGGAGGAAAATTATGTTACCTGTTGGTTTATGAGAAGCACCAGGCCTCCTAACGGGAGGAAGCATTTCTCCCATGGCCTCCATCCAGCACCGTCTGCCAGCGAGCTCACGCTGTCACGGGCCTGCACCAAGAGCAGTCTCCTCATCGCTCCTGGGCGCGGGACTCCAAATCTGGCTGATAAATACCGACAGACGCCCGTGGACTTGCGCACTCGCTGCGTAGGTGGTGTGACGCTTCCTAGAGTTCCTACTAGAGAAGGCACAGCGAAGAAGGCTTGGAAGGCCCTGGAGAGGCGACAGGAAGGAAACGCAAAGCTTAGGGCAGCAGATATCAGAACTGGAAATACCTGTGACCTTCCTTTTCCATTTTGATGGTCTGGCAGGCCGGGGTACCGATCGGTGATATCTGACCCAGGTTGAAGGTCTCATGCAGTGTCACATACACTGCTCACAGGAAGAAAGCATTATTTCTAGGTTTAACGCTGATGTATTAAAAGTTCTTGGTTACCAATCTACTTACAAAGTATTCCACTGAACCTTACTTCTGTGCAATGCAAAGGCTGCGTTTGTCTGTGCTCTTTGTGTAAGGCTTGTGGTGGGAAGAGGAGGTGGCGTGGTTTAACTC
>NW_010252098.1:0-1542 GCF_000690775.1 Eurypyga helias | reverse complement strand
GGATGATGTCACCGTGACAACACACATGTATGTCCTCCCCCCCAGGAATCCTGGATGTCGTCACCATGACAACACACGTGTGTGTCCTGGATGCTGTTGCCATGACAACACATGTGTGTGTCCCCAGATATCCTAGATGTTGTCACCGTGACAACACACATGTATGTCCTCCCCCCCAGGAATCCTGGATGTCGTCACCATGACAACACACGTGTGTGTCCTGGGGCGTCCTGCATGCTGTTGCCATGACAACACATGTGTGTGTCCCCAGATATCCTAGATGTTGTCACCGTGACAACACACACATGTGTCCTGGGGTGTCCTGGATGCTGTTGCCATGACAACACATGTGTGTCCTCCACCCCAGGTATCCTGGATGGTGTCACCGTGACAACACACTGGTGTCCTCCCCCCCAGGTATCCTGGATGGTGTCACCGTGACAACACACTGGTGTCCTCCCCCCCAGGTATCCTGGATGGTGTCACCGTGACAACACACTGGTGTCCTCCCCCCCAGGTATCCTGGATGTTGTCACCGTGACAACACATGTGTGTCCTCCACCCCAGGTATGCTGGCTGTTGTCACCGCGACAACACACGTGTGTGTCCCCAGGTATCCTGGATGTTGTCACCGTGACAACACACGTGTGTGTCCTGGGGTGTCCTGGATGCTGTCGCCATGACAACACATGACGACACGTGTGTGTGTGTGTGTCCCCAGGTATCCTGGATGTTGTCACCGTGACAACACACGTGTGTCCTCCCCCCCTAGGGTGTCCTGGGTGTTGTCACCGTGCCAACATGCACATGTGTCACCCCCCCGGATGCTGTCACCATGATGACACACGTGTGTTATCAACCCTCCCCCCAGGTTGTCCTGGATGTTGTCACCGTGCCAACACACGTGTATCACCCCCTCGAGGTGTCCTGGATGTTGTCACCATGCTAACGCGTATGTCACCCCCCTGAGGTGTTGTCACCATGATGACATGTGTGTGTCACCCCCACCAGGGTGTCCTGGATGTTGTCACCATAAAGACACACGCATGAGCCACCCAGGGTGTTGTCACCGTGATGGCGTATGTGTGTGTGTCACCCCTGCACGGTGTCCTGGATGTGCCGTTCCCCCCCCCAGGGTGTTGTCACCATGCTGACATGTATGTGTCACCCCCGCAGGGTGTCCTGAATGCTGTCACCGTGACAACACGTATCACCTCCGCTTGGGATGTTCTGGATGTTGTCACTGTGACAACACGCATGTCACCCCCCTGGGTTGTTGTCACCATGATGACGTGTGTCACACACACACACGCACACACCCCCCGATGTCCTGGATGTTGTCACCATGCTGACATGTGTGTGTCACCCCTGCACGGTGTCCTGGACGTTGTCACCATGACGACACGCGTGTGTGTCCCCCCCGGGGTGTCCTGGATGTTGCCACTGTGAGAACACACGTGTCACCCCTCTCTGGGGTGTTGTCACCATGCTGACATGTGTGTCACCCTCCCAGGGTGTCCTGAATGCTGTCACTGTGTCCAC
>NW_010252097.1:0-15276 GCF_000690775.1 Eurypyga helias | reverse complement strand
TAGCTGGAGTTAAACCATGACACCAGGGAAGTTTTGTCATAGCATGTACTAGGACCTATACTATTCAATAGACTAAAATATTATCTGGAAAACAAGACATAAACCACAGGGTAATGTTAGCTTGCTGATGATATGAAGGGTTTTTTTAATGCAATAAAGACAATGGTGAACTCTGAAGAATCACAGAACCACCTGTAAGAGAAGCAATACTTGGACCCAACAAACCAGCACCCATCTGCTGCATCTAAAGTCTGAAAACTACTGTTACATTATATGTTTGAAAAAGATTGTTTCAGTCTTAAAAAACTTGTATGAGAAAGCTGTCCTTCTTTCTCCTGTAACATTATTTTCCCATAAATAAATTTAAATGCTCTTTTCACTGAGGTGGCAGATGGAAAATAGCCCTTTTGCTAAGTGAATGGGAGATTTTCATTCATCAGGATTTCATTCCATGAGATTCTCCATGTATAATACCAAGAATAAAACCCCTAAAAGTGATGGTCACTTAAGTTTATAACAACGTAGATACTATTTAAAATGTAATCCAGTAATAAAACTCTGGGCTGAAAAACAAAGTCCATTCCTAGCCTTCCTTTGGTGGCACTCAGAATCTACATTCTGCCTTTGTAAATCTGACTGTACGCCAGCCCAAAGTCTGAACAGAGCAGCATGTTAAAATATAACGTATGACTGTGATACCTGAACAACTCTGGGAAAACTGGTAACAAATGAACAAAATCCCTACCAGGCTTTAAACAGTTTCTGACACATCTTCCTTTATTGATGGGACTGTGTTTAAGAGAGAGTATGTTGTTGGTTTTGTGTCAGAAACAGCAGACGGGGTTGGAAATAGATTTTGTGAAGTCTGTCAATCATGAAACAGTTGTGGTAAACATATAATTACACTGAATTTCATTTTTACTTAGTGAAAATTAAACTAACCTCTTTAGAGGGTAAGAAAGGCAGTTGCAGGAAGGTATCTCAGTAACAAATTGTTCTTACTAAAGAAACAGGTCCAGATCTCTAAGTTAGGAGGAAGCACATGCTGACTGAGTAATACTGTCTCTGAAAAGCCGAGACACAGTAAACTTACTGATTAAGTCATCTGATGTAACCGTCAAAGTTTTGCAAATAAAAATTGTATTAAAAAGGCAAAAATACCTATTCAGACACAAGAAACGCATGTCTGTGGAGGCTAATTAACAAAAAATTACGCATGTTCTTCATTAGGAGAATGATACCAATGTTCCAGATTAAGACCCAGCTAGTACAAACCTGCTGCCTGTGTTGGTAGCATTTGTTAGCAGGACAGCAGTAATTCAGAAGCTGAAAAGGATGTTATAATAAGGAAATAAAGTCATATTGTATGTCTGGGGGCTCACTGCCATCATCAGAGAAGTGAGGGTTATGGATTAGATTTGTAAAACACAGACATTCTTGGTATAGATCATAAAACTAATTGTGAAGAGCACAGAAATAAATAGAATGAAACTCGTTGCTTTCATCTTGTGGAGAACTAAGTAGACAGGAATAGCATCTTTAGGCTATAAAGCATGCTTAATCTGCACAACCAACGGACCTGAAGAAAAAAATGGAGCCAACAGAAAAAAAAGGCAACTGATAAACAAACTAGAGCATTACTCATGTGTCTATGAAATTTCTGCTTTTCAACACTGCTTGAAATATATGATCTGCTTGATAAATTTTGGAAGAGGAAGGACTGAGGAGTAAGCGGAGCAGAAAAATATGGCGATTACTAATGGCTAAAATACGTCTTTATTCTCACTCTTTCTAGACCACCAGAACATTACCATCCGTAACAGCCAGTCTAGAGTTCCATCTGTGGCACAGATAAATACATGCATATAGATAATGGAATGTGAATTGGCTGCATTGTCTTCTGTATGAAATTACGCAGATGCAAAATAAAGTCTACATCATCATCTTCAGAGGTAAAAAAGGACATCATAAAGATGTGCGCTTCCCTGTCTTCTAAGTTACAAGACTCTCTATAGTGTTTTAAAATACTCTAGTTCCTTAGAAATGTCTTTTAATTTCATTATTCCTTTTAACACAGTGCTTTTAAACCATGCAGCACAGTATAAAACTTTATTTCTAGGCAAGACAAAGCTCTTGCAGGTTATCATGATGAAAAAAACACAGTTAAATTAAGCTGAATCAAGAGAGAAAGCACTTTCCCTCATTCATAATTTGGAAAGTAGAAATTCCCTTTAGAATACACATTTTTCATAATTTCAGATCACGCTTGACCTCACCACTTTTGTTTAACCAAGCCTATTAATCAAATACATCCCAGAGGTGGCTAATGATCTCGCAGAATTCTAATAGAAGCAGAAAGTCAAGGACAGCATGAATTGATCCACATCACCTACCTTATTAAGTTTACAATGCTGACAACGCTTCCCTAGTTTTACTCGGAACTGCAGCCCATCTGGTTATTTTAATACTGCTACTTAAGAATTGAAACAGTTTGACAGACTAATTCCCAAAGGACTGGAAGACAGATTTTTGTGTCAGTACAATACATCCCTTAAAATCTCTGTTGCGGTTCTTTCCTTCGGGTACAAAGTTAAGGGGCAGTTCAAGTTACTTTTGGAAACAACCCAGCAACATGTAAGCACCCTCACCTTGAATGACCACTGCTGACTGCAATTTTGTTACCTGAATGTATCTTTTAGAAATAGTGTATATCAACTTTTTCACATATTTTGGTTCTCAGTTTTGCCTTAATTTATCAGCTGACATCACATTCTGCTTTCAGTCTGCCAGTGGCTAAGCAGAATTTTGTGCTCATGTGACCAACGCATTGAAAAGACGTGCATTGAAAATATGCAGTTGAAAAGACCAGAAAACAGGACACTGCACTGAACAGCACTTCTGTCCTTCATGGGCCTCACAAAGTAACACTGATAGATTTTTCCAAAAAGACAAAAAGTGGAAATAATACTTCCCATGATGCCTTCATGCAGCAATCTCCCAACAACAAAATCAGAGATCCATTGGTACAACGGTTACTCATATGGGAAGGATGAGATTTACCTAATGTTTTGTGTTTTCTCTGATCAAGAGGATTGGAACATCTTTGGTTGGCATAGACGGGCAAAGCCCAACCTACCCACTGAGTTCCCACCTGTTGTAGTTTAACCCCAGTCAGTAACCAAGCAGCACACTGTCACTTGCTCACCCTCCTCCTGCCCCGGAGGGATGAGGGAGAGAATGAGCAGGGCAAAAGTAAGAAAGCTTGTGGGCTGAGGCAAGAACAGTTTAATGACTAAAATAATAACAATAGCAATAATGAAAACAACAAAAAGAGAGAAACAAAGCCCGGGAAAAACAAGTCACGCAACCATTGACCACACACTAACTAATTCCCAGCCAGTCCCTGAGCAGCAATTGCCACTCCCCAGCCAACTCCCCCTAGTTTATATGCTGAGCATGATGTCATATGGTATGGAATGTTTGGACCCTTTGGCCAGTTTGGGTCAGCTGTCCTGGCTGGGTCCCCTCCCAGCTTCTTGTGCATCTCCTCGCTGGCAGAGCATGGGAGCTGAAAAACCCTTGACCTAGTACAAGCACCACTTAGCAACCACATCAAAACATCAGTGTAATTACATTATTCTCATGCTAAATCAAAAAGCATTATACAAGCTACTAGGATGAAAATTAACTCTATCACAGCCAAAACCAGGGCACCACCTGACACAAACTGTGATGGGAGATGGCAGTTACAGCACGGAATATACTGCTACCCCACAGCAGGAAACGTGGTCTATGCCTACAATATTGCAGAGATTAATGAATAAGTTAGAGATTAACTGTGTTGTCATTCACCACACATACTGCATTTTTCCCCTAAAAAAAAAAGTATATATTTGAGGAGAAGTTAGACAGTATTTAAAGCAGAAGTCAGAGGTGATCTGCCTCTAGAATAGATATTTTCCTTTTTTTTTTTGTTTCCCTTTAATTTTTCATGTTTCAGATAGTAAACGGAAGCATGGAAAGGCAATAAACCAGAAAACCCTCAAATCCTGTGTTTTTTAGAAAAGGAAGAGAAACAGTAGACAATCAGAGATTTAGCGTATGCTTTACTGGTTGTGTGGAAAGAAATGATTATCAGAGCACAGAAGTATGCAAGAAGAACATGAAAAAGGAGCAAGAATAATATTGTTTAAAGAAAACTCCTTTGAAACAATGTCTTTACTTAAACTGAGGACTTGGCAAGTAATATGAAAGGAAACCTCAGGAACACTACAACAGCACCAAAGCTTAAAGAAAAGTGAGAGAGGAGCTCTGTTCCGAGCCCCATTAACCCAAAGCTTTTGATGACGAGTTAGAATCATCTTTCTAGTTCCCCATTGCTCCAGGGAAGGGAATTAATGCCCTTAACACAACACATACTCCCATATATGAGGGGAAAAAGACTCAACGCTTAACAGGACAGTTGCAGTTCTATTCACTGCCCTCCCTCTGCTTAACTCAGAACTGGAATGGGAGCATCAGAGGGTATTCTTACCCATCTTTCAAAAGCTAAACTAAAATTATTAAACCTTTGTCTGGAAAATAGCTTTATTAATGACCACCTCCACTTTAAAATCACTGGTTTGTTTTTTAAATCCAGAAGGACTATGTAACAAGAGAGTCTATCAAGCCCACAGAATTCACCAGAACTCTGAGTAGTGAGAGACCTAAATTAGTGACAATTTTTCTGGAAGAAAAAATAAAATGACAATCCCTCTAATTACATCAGTTCTATAGAGACATGTGAAAATCGTTATGACAGAGAAAAAAACCTAGGAGATAATACATAAAATTTAATCAAATAACTATGATTTGAAGCACCATTGTGCTCATCTTGAAGATTATCAAATTTATTGCCTCTTGACTGTGTGCTGGAAGGATGAATACCATTACAGGATTTTTGGAGGGGCAAATTCCTTTGCCACCTGTTCCACACCCCCAAGAAACCACAGCCTGTTTACTTTGACATGCAGAACACAGACTCGAAAAATCAAGTCTGGTGTTCACGTAAGGGCTTTGAATTTCCTAGAAATCAAGTACTTTTTAGAAACAACTTAAGTTAAAAATTGTGTAACAAAAGCTAAGTACAAACAGGAGGTGGGACTTGCACAGCATCCAAACAGTAGCTCCCATAATGTAAAATGATCCAGATTATGGAAATGCCATAATCTTCATGTTGCAGTGATGTAATTTCTCTTTTTCCTCACTATTATAGAGAACATATTTTGAGGACATATTTTTATTTAATACATGGGATATTATTTTTTGTCACAGAATTCCCTATTTACATACATGTGTTGCCTTTTGTTCTCCAATTTTTCCCCCCAGTGATTAGCTAATTGGAGTCACCATCCTTAGAGATACTTAAAAGTCATCTGACATAGGCTTGGACAACTGACTCTAAGATGCTCCTGCTTGAGCAGGAGATTGATGGGTGGTTGGACAAGATGACCTCCAGAGGTCCCTTCCAACCTCCCCCATTCTATAAGTGTCTGTGATGGCCTTGCAGAGCAACCAGGCTGCAAAGGAAGGGAAACTGATTCCATCCAGGAGCCCTCCATGACATGAGTCAAAGTACAGTCAAGTGGGATGACAGGGAGTTTTTGCTTAAAAGCTGACTTAAAAAATATTGAAGTGGTACCTACCGTGTATAAGATATAGAAACAAAGCTGAGGGTTAGTGAGACAAAGCTCATATATTTCTGGAGTGATTTCTTGATGAGTATGGCATTTTGTATTACCTTGTGAAGTGCCAAAATCTCCCTCTGCATTGGACAGAGCATTGTAGCCTGAACACAGGAGAAAATTTAGAGACCCAGGGCAAATAAAATAAACCCTGTGGTCTGAAAATCTAATACTGAATCAAAGCTGGCGTTCACTAGTTTTCATAACTATGTTCATCATGCTTGTAGCAGGGCTAAGGTGGTTGCCTATCTCAGGACACTGTGAAGATGAACACTAAGATAATGAGCCAAACAGCTCAAAATAGACAGAAATATATTTTACCTTCTTAGAGAAAATGATTTAGCTGTCAGATTATGTATAGAATAATCTACCTATAGAACCAATCACCATGCAAGCAATGTTAATCTTCCCTGAAATGTTCCAAGTGAGCCTGGTTGATAACCATTTTTTTGCTATGGTGGGAAAGCTTTATCGATAAAAGGCACTGTAAAACACCCTCCATGCAAACAGAATGTAGAAGGCATGTATCGGTCTCCATAAAAGGCTTTTTCTACAACCAATACTCCTCAGCCAAGGACACTTTATTTCTGGCTGTCACATGAATCATCCTTGGTCTGGGAAGCTGTATTTGCCTCCTAAAATCAACTGGTTTGGATAGCCACAGTCAGCGCTGTGGTTGCTGATGTGCTCGAGCATCATAACTACTGAACTGACAGAGACAGACTTTGCAAAAAGCAATGGGAGCCCAGTAAGTTGCCATTTGTTTTTGTTGTGTAATGGCATGGGGACATCTAAATTAGTAGTGTTGCTGAAGCAGCAGGCACACTGGGATGGTCCATAAAGTTGTAGTTAGCATTTACATAACAGTCGCTGAGCCTGATGTAAAATGCTACCTCCTATAGGTTTAATTAAGCTTAAAGACCTTAGGTGATATTGAGCACTGACTAGAAAGTGTTATATGCGTCTGTCTTTGCTATCAGTAGAAGAAGAGTCGATCCTGCATCAAACTCAGAGATGATCAAGTTAAGTTACATAAATAATCAAGCCATTAAACATGATGACCATTATTCTTATCTCAGTACCACGTCATGTGGGAAGTGGAAACTTGCAAGCTAACTCAAATTATCCATTAAAAATTATTTTCCATAATTTTAAGTATTGGCATCCAGTTCCTCCAACACGCTAACACAGTTCTCTCTATATTACTCAAAGCACAAATAACTCATATTTAATTATACTACAGCAGTACTGCGTTATTGGTGATTCCTCCAACTTTCCTCCAGGGAATACTGATATGCAGTATGATTAATGGTTTAAATTAACCCATGTATAACGACAACAAGTATTTTAATTTGTGAGCAAATCATATCTAAAGCTATGCTATGGTAATTTGATATAATGCATTTTTTAGAATTCAATGAAAAGTAATCAAGCTTTAATAAAAACAACTGAATAAGAATGTGCACAGAACTAAAGTAGTGCCAGCCCCAATTAACGTCCCCTGGTAGCAAATCTATTAGTTTTGCAACTGGGATCCAGGAGGATGCAAATGAATAGGACACCAGGGACATTAATTACACGTGCCGGTATTTATATAACTAACATTTTCATTTATATTACTGAACAACAAAGTTCCATTAGCAATTCAATTTGGAATTTTTACCAAAGCCTGTAACAAAAACCTTAAGCAAATTATGGCATGTGTCATCAGTAAAAGTTCATAAAATACCATGAAACCAAACAGAAAGAATTTACATGTCCCCAGCATCACAGCCTGTCTTCATACAATATTTTAAGCTGCTGCTGATGACCAATTCACCACGACCAAGCAGCAAACACAGCCCTCGCCGTGTTGCTTGTACCAGCCACCACCATGAACTTCTCCAGGAAATCGAATTGAAGTTGTCTGTGTCAGTTTTTTAAGCTGCACAGATCTGCACCTTCTAGATCGCTACTGATGAAAAAGAAATTAGGAAAAATCTTCCTATATAGCTTGATTTGTGTACACTTACATTGTGTGGTTTGGTTTTTTTGAGGGGGTGCAGCTGCAAAAAGTAGAATCTGTCTGACATGAATGCTCAGGGGCTCTATTCTGCAACCTTTGCTCATGCCAGCGAGCAACTATTCACAGCGATAATCCCATTCAAATCCACTGGAATTGGTTGCATACGTGATAACCAAGATTACTAAGAGTTTAATAATTATAGCTCCAATAACTATATAATAAAGTTAGAGATTTTTCTTCCCAATGGGCTAAATCATATTTCTTGTTGCAATAGTGTGACATTTTGATGTTCCAAACACACAGAATAATTCCGGACCCACAAATGCATTTCATCTTGTGAGATCAAATAATCCTTTATCCTCCATCACGTTTACTCATCAGTAGGATTCTGTGTTGTTTCTGTAGGTCCAAACAAAGGGTTTACAAAGTAAAAGAACCACCAAACAGGAAGCTGATCTAAGGAGCTATGATCATAAATTAAACTGCTGTGAAATGTGGATGGAAACTGTACAAGTTTCCTCTAAAAGTAGGGAGATAATTTAAAAAATGTTCCTCAAGTACAGAAAAAATTAAATGTGTTTAATTCACAAATGCAAATGCATTCTTATTCACATTGTCCCCCAGCAAAAAAGCACTTCATGGCACAACTGAAAAAGTTGGGTTTATTTTAAGAGGAAAAATTTAGGGGACACAGCGTTTTCTTCTTCCTTCTCCAGCTTCAGTGTGCACATAAACAGATTATTCCAAGCCCTAAGGAGACTCTCTCTTACTTGTGATTGTGAAAAGATTTAAAAATCCAAATCCAATGCGGTATGTAGTGGGCAGGTTTAGCTCCATGTATAGAAGACCTCTTAATTCCATTATGAATTTGGAATGGCCGGAAAAGATTCAAAGCTCCTGACCATGGCATCTCTTAAATCACTACTATGGTGTTGTTTTTTAGTACTTAGTACCCAATATCAATAAGTAAATAAATAGATAAGTAAATAAATAAATCAGAGCACCCACCCAAAACTGGAGAAAAGATAAGGAGAAAGAGTGAGATCATTCTCATGACTGCCATTAAGGAGTAAAGTTTTTTAAAAAATGAATCCATACTTTGTTAAGGTGCAAGTCCCATTCAGTTTCTTACTAGTTCTATCCTTAACGTGCACAGTACGGATTTCTGACCTCGAGCCGTAGTCTTGTTCTGGGAACTCCATAGCTGCTGTCACAAAGTGTCGTGCTCATTCTAACCTCTAGTCTCCCTGTAGGTTAATGAATTGCTTCATGGTACAGTCTCAACATAACTGATACCATTAAGTATAATGTACGAATTTTAATTTCACAGAAGTTATTATTAGATCTCATGACAAAATGACTGAATTTTTCCTGAGACAAAATGAGATTTGTAACTCACAATTTTCTTTACAGAGGCCTCATTTTAGGGCATCTACTGTACAGAAATAAACATTCAGATTTTAAACACAAAAAGTCCATTCAATGTGGCTGAAAATTAAAAGGTCTACATTTCAACACTGCAGAATCTTTGAGTGTGATATTGAAAAGTAAATTTATAACAATTATAAAAGTCCATGAAGTTTATCCAAGAATTTGTTAGATTGCAAAGTATCTTATTTAAAAGCATGGTCCTACAGAATAAACAGAAAACTAAATTTCCATTTCCTGTACTTGCCTACATGGTTGGTATAGATTTCATTATTAAAAATTAATACAAGTTTTAAAGAAAAAAAAAACAACCCACACCAAAAACCCAAACCAAAACAGGCAGCAATATTTGATGGAACTTTGTCAAATTTCTACGCAGAAGGATCTGTCCTGAAGGATCGTGCCACATCTTCTCCTACATGTAGGATTATTGTAAGATTAAGAAGCAGATTAACTTAAAAATGAAAACACATGAAATTCAATCAGAACAGGAAAAAACACTATTTTTTTTACTGTGAATTTGGCTAAATGCCAAAACAGATTGCCGGGAGGTTGTAGGATCTCCATCTGTGAGATCCATTACCACTTGTCCTGTCACTACAGGCCCTTGTAAAAAGTCCCCCCCAGCTTCCTTGTAGCCCCTTCAGGCACTGGAAGGTGCTATAAGGTCTCCCCGGAGCCTTCTCTTCTCCAGGCTGAACACCCCAACTCTCCCAGCCTGTCCCCACGGCAGAGGGGCTCCAGCCCTCGGAGCATCTCCGTGGCCTCCTCTGGACTCGCTCCAACCGGTCTATATCCATCTGATGTTGAGGGCTCCACAGCTGGACGCAGCACTCCAGGTGGGGTCTCCCCAGAGCAGAGCAGAGGGGCAGAATCACGAGATCAGTTTTGTGCTAAATGCTTGTTCGAAGAAGTCAATCTTCAGGGATCAGGCCCATCAGTGTCACAGACTCTTTGCAAATTTAGGGAAATATGTCCCCAAGCTCTTTCCGCAGAGACTTCTATGACATGCCACTGACCTTTTGCAATCTTTTTCTGGAGGGAAATGAATCTTGATATCAAAGGCTCATGAAACAATAACGGTATGGCTGTTTCTTGGTTATTTCAATGTCAACAGCAAGGCTGTTGCCTGATAAATGTGCATTAATGCAGAATAGGGAAAAGGCCACATTTGCATTGAAATTCAATTTTTAATTGTCCTTATTCTTTATTGATGCTTGGTGAACTGGATCTATGGAGAACCATTTTTAAGCAGAATGAAATTTGACAAATAGTATAGCTGTGTAAACAATTTCAGTAATTATTGCAGCAATTATTCTTTGTTCTATCTCTTGGTAGCTATAAAAAGGGGAGAAAGAAAGTGACAAGAGACCAGCTTCAGAAACCTGTGGAGATGACAGCATCATGGACCTCAGAGAAGCCAGGTATCAAAAACTTCTGTGACACAGGCTTAGCACAATAAAATGAACATTGTCGCTATCCTGATCTCCAAAGAGGAAAACCTTTCTTACGCAGAGAAATCAACAGACACAAATTAATTAAACATGTAGGAAAAATACCACCCACACAAAAACTTTAAATGAGAGCATACAAAGTTGTGCAGCCACAAAGTATGATACATCACACTATTATTCCTATACCTACTCGAAATCATACTGGCATTATTCCTTATTCAGACTCTGTTAGAAAAATCAATCATTGCTCAGGTTGATAATGAGGATGCACCAGCAGCCAGAGATTTAACTCTTCAGATAAGTTTTGCTGTCTTCTGTAGAGGTCTGGTTACACAGCAGGTCTTTTATTCTGAAATTATTGACATTATCAGTGCAATGGGGAGAGGAAATGCATTCTAACTGCAGTGGTGCTGCTGAGAGTATGAGCTCTAAAAAACACAGCTACACTGTATGCAGTTTACAAGAGAGATCAGATTATGATAATATCCTTTTCTAGACCTGAACCTCATTAATCATCCAGTATCCAAAGTGTAATAACTCCGTCCCAACAGACTACTGCTTGCCAGTTTCTCATTTCACACTAACTACAAGCGGGGCCACTGGGAGTATTTCATACACTGACTATGAAAGCAGAGAGTCCTCAGCACATCAGTGAATTCCTCCTCAGCAGAGAAAGCTTTGAAGCTAGTTAGAAAGACTTCACGAGCTTAAAATATAATGCAGAAGACACAGAGAAAAATGTAGACAATACAACAATAAAATGAATTTGCAAGGAGAAAAGAAGTCTATAAATTCAGAACACCCCACACCTCCCAACAACAGCTTTAACAGATGAGAAGCAACCAAAAGTATCTATGACTACAAAATAAAATGTTAATACACTGGAGGATACGTTATTGATGAGAAGCTAAAATAATTTACAGGTTTCTTGTCTTCCAGTATTTGTTTCTCTGAAAGTCAGGAATACTTGGGAAAGGCAGAGAAAAGAGAAATATTTTCATTATCTCTCCATTAAGACTGCTGCTAGACATGGAGAATGGCACATCTTACCTAGCCAATCAAACCTCAATAATTCAATCAATTCTTAAGCCAAAGCTAAAGCAGTTTTGATTACTTTACTTTCCCACTGCTCACCGTCTCATATAAAATACTGAATGTTATGTGGTATTGCAAAGAAAGAACGTGTATCAAGGTATGTGGCGCTCCGTCCCATGTTAGGCAAGAGGCAGATTGCAGGACACTGCCCATGAGAGTTGTATTGGGTCTGTGTGGCAAGGTTTTGGTCATGGGAGGGGGTGACAGGGGTGGCTTCTGAGATGCTCTCAGAAGCTTCCTCTATGTCTGACAGAGCCAGTATCAGCCAGCTCCAAGATGGACCCACTGTTGGCCAAGGCCAAGCCCATCAGGGCTGGTAGCAGCACCCCTGAGATAACATATTTAAGAATGGCGAAAAATACCAGCAGCAGCCAGGAGAGAGGAGTGGGAATGTGTGAGAGAAACAGCTCTGCAGCCACCAAAGTCGGTGGAGAAGGAGAGGGAGGAGGTGCTGCAGAGGCCAGAGCAGAGGTTCCCCTGCAGCCCATGATAGTTTAATTAATGAAACTGATTTTCCCCAAGTTGTCTGTTTTGCCGTGACGGTAATTGGAGATTGATCTGTCCCCATCTTTATCTCCACCCATCAGGCTGTTGTTAGCGTTTTCTCTCCCTGCCCAGCTGAGGAGGGCAGTGCCAGAGCACCTTGGTGGGCCCCTGGCCTGCAGGGTCAGGCCACACCAAGCTGCCCCACGCCTGATAGCTGTGCTACGGGAAGGCGACATTTACTCTTGTGGGTGCCAACCCTGTCACAGTTTTGTCCTTTAACACATTCTCAAGGCACAGAAAGGAAGCAAACCATGTGCAAAAGAACATGGAACCTACAGGCAGTGTTTGACTGAAAGAGCTCTAGAAGCAGTGTCAGGCGTCAGAGCCACCACCGCCCAACGCACACGTAACATAAAGCTCTGCACTCGGGGGTAAGATAAAAAGGCAACAAGAGGCTAATCAGGGTAATAGTGCAACTAGCCTGACTAACGAAACGATCAGCATCACCAGTAGAGCAAAGACCCATGTTGCAAGCATCCTAGCAGAGGCTGCTGCTTTAGAGGAGAATTACAGTATGACCAGCTGAAGAGTCAGAGGTGATCTGCCTGCACAGCAGACCCTCACAGGAAGTAATTATTTAGCTCCTGGCAGGACACACCATCAAATACTGGTTTGCAAACAAGCACCTAACTCACCAAGAACTAAAAGACTCCTAATATTTAGTGCCAGGCAGCTGACAACTCAGTCACCTTTGCATATGCCAGGGTCCTATTTTTTTCTTTTCTAAAATCCAGAGTGCGGCAGCCTTGCTCTCCCTTCATGGACGAAGAACTTCGTCCGAGAGAGGTACTCCTGACTGCCCCAGTCAGCCTGTCAGCAGGAGCTGCCTGTAGAAGAGTTGTTACCTCTACCCTCAGCAGGCAACTACACCCCTTCTGCGTATACAGCTCAGAGAACACTTTACTTTTATATGTCAGTATCATTATTAATTACCTGTCTGGATTAGCAGTGAAGATATGTTTAATTAGGCCATACAAGTATGGCCTATTGCATGGCTAAAATTTAATTAATCTCTTAAAACCTTGGAGAGCTAATGTATAGGGTAGTCTAATGGTAGAAAATAAAACTTAATGAAGCACAGTTAAGCATCTGAGAATGCTAATATTATCAGAGAATAACAAACAGATTGTAATATTAAGAACAGGACTAATTACTATCATTTTGCATTTATAATATGAATCAGAAAGTTAATTCTAGCCCTCCTCTTGTAACATAAATAACAGGATTTAATTACGTAGCTTTTATTTTGAGGGATAAAGATCTGCGCTCCTTATTCATGCCCACATTTTATTTCTTATCATTTCACTACATTTGACCTGTTTACTCTGATGCCTTCTCCCTTCCCTCCAAATCCTATAACCTACAGGGAATCGCTTCAGTTGAACACACGACGAACACAATTGTCTCCGATTCTCACTGGAACATGTGTTGCTTTATTGTTTGCCGGGATTACCTTATTGACGATGCACTAGTTTTCAACTCAAGATAGCATTCCTGATTTGGCATTCAAAAAACAGATTTATGTCACGATTCCTCTGGCAGTCAGATACGTTCATTATAAACTGCTGACAGATGCATTCTTAAACGTGCAGAATTTTAACACAAGCCAAGCAATACAAAACAAATGAAAAAACCCACCCGAGGAACCAACTTCTCATGGTATTTAACACTTCCCTAGCCTTTTGAGGTATCTGCACCCCATTTATAAGTAAGAATCTCAACAAAGCGCTGAGGTAACATTGCATCAAGTAATACGTTTAAAATTAGCAAATTAAGGCTAAAACCAATACAGATGGTTGGTGAGAGCAATAATGTGGTATGTATATGTTTCTGTTAGATGGCTATGTTAAGGTTTAATTAACCACAACATGAGTTGATGGGCTTCTGCATTTAAAGATTAAGGATGGAACATTTTGTACTGTCAACAAATGCATCCTGCCCAATTGTTGGAAAGATGATAGATACTAAATATCTGAGATTTCAGCAAGGTTTTGTCAGGTTCTGTAACCAAGTCACAGCATTCACTTGTGTCCTTAAAAGCCATTTTTGCCAGTTGGATGGTATTCAGTACCTAAAGAAGATCAAATAATCAGTTTTGATGTGCTATAAGGTGTTCAGGACATTATGACCTGTACAACACCACAGTTACAGGCATGGAACGATTCTAGAAAGGTTCAGAAATACCTGACTAACACTAGAGAAAAACTGCAATGTCTCCCCTAAGTATATGATTCCTGTTCAAGAGAATTTATCACATGAATGGTGCCAGTAATTATCAGTAAAATTGATACAACATTACTTATGCCCCAAAATCACAAGGAGATCAAGATTACTTGCTGATGGGAGTTTGATAGAGAAATTTGTCTTTTGCTTGTCCTACAGAAGCAACCTGAGAGCTCTCCATTAACAAAGGAAATCTACAGAAAAAAAGATGAGGATTTTTAAGATACTGAAAGAATTAAGTCTCAGTGTCCATCTCGCAGAGTAATATACTTGTATGCTACACTATACTGGAACTGGGACAGGCTGCCCAGAGAAGCTGTGGATGCCCCATCCCTGGAAGTGTCCAAGGCCAGGCTGGATGAGGCTTGGAGCAACCTGGTCTAGTGGAAGGTGTCTCTGCCCATGGCAGGGGAGTTGGAACTGGATGATCTTTAGGGTCCTTTCCAACCCAAACCATTCTGTGATTCTGTGGTTTACAGGCACTATATTTATATGCATTATATAAATGCATATAACAACACTACATACATAGAATGCAAAACCATGTATGGGAATTTCTTCAATGAGTTTATCAGAGGGGTTACTTCTCCACATTGTCAAAACACCCTAATTAGATCAACAGGATTAACTCAAAGACTATAATCAGAGGCCCCATATTACTGAGGCAAGTGGAAATATGTAGGATTAATAGGAGTTTAGTATAAGTAATGAACAGGTAATAAAGAATTGCTGGAACACCCTTTCTTATTTTACATAATAGACATCAAGTAATTTTGTCGTTTGCCGACGACACCAAGCTGTG
>NW_010252096.1:40142-59101 GCF_000690775.1 Eurypyga helias | reverse complement strand
CACCTCCCCCTCCCCCACCACCTTTGGAGAGCTCGCCTAGAGTGAAAAGCCCCAACAAACAGACTGCTGGAGAGAATGGGAACATCCTGGCCAGCCGCAAGGATCCGGAATTGGTAAGGGAAGGGCTTCAGGGTTAATGAAATCCCTGGTGTGCTGCAGCGTTACTGCCTTAGCAGTGGCTGGGGGCGTTAACACGAGAAATGTCGGGTGTTTTCAGTGGACTGCTGATGGAGAAAGATGTTTTCAGTACTCCTCTGTCAGGTGGGATGTTGGAGTATTTGTTACTGCCAGGGAAGCAAAGACTGAAGATCATAACTGTTTAGGTTACGGAGGGAGAGAGAAAATGAGGGCAGAACTGTAAGAAAATTAGCTCGCTGATAGGGTGCTTTTAGCTCCTGCTCTGTGGGGTAAAGACAAAAATAAATGCTGCACTCAAAGTTCGAAGCTTGCAACCTTTTCTGAGAGTTGTAAAATCGCTCCTAGCGAGTTGGTTGCGATGAGTAAACCCATACTCTGCTGCTGGGGTGGAGTTAGGGGATTTGATTTATTTTGCCGGGGGTTTAGTTTTTGTTTAACGTTGTCTTGTACTGCTCGTGTCGCTTCTATAACGTGTTTCTCTTTTTCTTTTCAGTTTTTGAGCCTAGCTTCAAACATTCTGAACTTTATCACTTCTTCTATGCTGAACTCCAGGAATAACTTCATTCGCAACTACCTGAGCGTGTCTCTTTCAGAGCAACACATGGCTACGCTAGCTGGCATCATCAAGGAGGTGGATAAGGACGGGCTTAAGGGTGAGTGGGCAGAACTCTGCCAGCGAACACGGGCTGTAGGACTGATAGGTGTATGTTTTCTTTGATTCATGTGGAAAGCAATGAGCAGTGGTAATAAACGGCTTGATGCCTGTCTCACAGGCACGTCAGATGAGGAGTTTGCTGCTGCACTGTATCACTTCAACCATTCCTTGGTGACCTCAGATCTTCAGTCCCCTGCCTTGCAGGTAAGTCTGAGTGTATAAATCAGTGTTAGTGTCTGTTAAGGTCTCTGCGCAGATTCTCCACACCTGGAGTGGTGTGTTGATGATTCCGTTTGACCCTGGGGTATATTCTTTTGCAAACAGAGCTTGGAATATTTTGGATCCTGTGAGTTGGGTGACCTTTGCAGTCACCCAGTACAAAACTTTCTGCAGAGTGTTAAAATATTTAGAGTTCAGTTTAATCCACTGAACTTTGAAGGTGAAGAAAGCTGGAAAGGAGATGAGTGTGTATATTTGGGTTTGGAGACTTGCCTCTATCCATGCGTTTATCAAGAGGCATTCATTCAGATTTGCTTTGCTGTCAGGACTGATGCCAAAAGGCCTTGGAATTCATTCAGGAGAGAATCAAATTAATATTCTTGCTTTCATGTACTAACTTTGTAGCCTCTAGGGTTTTTTTGCTAGGTCATGGGTTGACCCAACTTAACACTAAGTAGAGGTTGTAAGTCTGCTTACCAGTCAGTGAATTCAGTCCCTATGCTTTTTTTGTTGACTGTTTTCTACTGTATTTAAAATATTCTGGTGTGGGTGGGTTTTTTTTTTTAAAGCGGATGGACTTTTCAGAAATCTGCCTTTTTACTGTTTTTGAAGAGAAGCCAGCATTACTGTGATCAAAGGAGTCTTCCAAATTGTTAGATACTGAACATAGTAGCATCATCTCTCCTGCTGTCATACTGCAGTAAATGAGTAGAGCTCGTTGATGCTGTTCTTTCTGCGTTGGCATTGAAGTTGAAAGCTTGTGGTGTTTTAGGTGGCAGAGTGACAGCATAAAGTGTCCCTCAGTAGCCATGCCACATATTTGAGATAGGAGAAAGATTGCAGTGGGAACCCTGACAAGCTCTGAGAACCCTTTACTTATATTTATTGTCCTCTGTATGTTCAGATCACGCTTTAACTAAAGTGTCAGACAGGCCTTGCCTCTTTTCGACAAGTCTGTTTTGTTCCAGAACACACTTCTTCAGCAGCTGGGAGTTGCCCCTTTTTCTGAAGGTCCATGGCCTCTCTACATCCATCCTCAAAGTTTGTCGGTGCTCTCGCGACTTCTCCTGATTTGGCAGCATAAAGCAACTGCCCAGGGAGATCCTGATGTTCCAGAATGCCTTAAAGTTTGGGAAAGGTGAGATAATTTTTTTGTTAGGCTGAGTCAGTCATCAGTTCCCTCTGTCAAGTGAAAACGCTCTGGGAGCAGCGTAACGAGCGTGTGTGTGTGTTCTCGGAGCGGTGGTGGTATGCGATGCTCGGAGAAGCAGGGGTTCAGTCTTCCGTGTTGCTGCAGTCCTTCACCTAGAGCATAGGAAATGAACCCTACAATCTGGATTGAAGTGGGTGAAGGCTGAATTACTTACAGCAATGCTGATTTTAAAAAAGGAAGTGTCTTATTTCAGCAGGTTTTTGGTAGGTTCTGTTGTGACGGTGCCAAGATTTTTCCTCTCTGCCATTACCTGGCTGTGAAAGTCTCTGATAGGGTTTATCTGACTTAAAGCTATAGTGGACAGCCTTTCCTTTGGGAACACGTGTGTCTCTCTTTCTCCCTTTGAAGGGTTGTTTGGATTTTCCATCAAATGTGTTTGCTGCCAATTGAGTTTCTGTAGGTTTTACTGTTTGTGTAGTCTCACTCCAGTGCATAATGTAGTAAATAATCGGAGGAATTGCCAGTATTAGACAAATAAGCAGAAAGATATAATTATGAAAATATTTCTCTAATCTTTAATTAAGGAGATATTAAAGAGGGATCTAAGCAAGGAGAAAAGGAAACTTTACAAACTACTTCTCCTGTTGTCAGGTTTGTGGGCACGCTGAGGCAAAATGCCCTGCAGGGGACTCTTCCCAGTGACACAGAAGATCTGAATGTTGAACATCTCCAGCTGCTGCTGCTTATTTTTCACAATTTCTCTGAGAGGGGCCGCAGATCTATCATGATGCTCTGTATCCAGACAATTGTGGAGCTGACAGCGAACATGGACACCCAGCAATGTTCTGTGCCGCTTATTGTGGCACGTCTGCTCTTGGTGTTTGACTACCTGCTCCATCAGTTTTCCAAGGCCCCCATGTATCTATTTGAACAGGTAAGGTTTTGAGGTCCTGTTCCAGGTATCGAATGGGTCACCCCGCAGGAATCTGTAACAGGCAATCATCTGGTGTGTTCTGGTGGCTTCATGACCTTGCGAGTAAATCGGGTTTGGTGTTGTTACCAGCCTTTGGGGTTACAATGCACGATTGACTGCGGTTGCTGATCCCTGGCAGCAGGTTCAGCTCGAGTGTAAATTCTTTGTGTAACTACTGTCCTAATAAATCCTGGCGAGGACAGGATGAGTGACCCACCTTATCTTTCAAAATCGTGGGTATTTAGGTACCATGTCACAAATACCTTGTATGTGGTGAGGTTGAGGGTTTTGGCACTTCTCTCATTAATGGGATGCTAGTGTTCTGAGTGTCGCTTTTTCAGTTGTCAGAAGCTTGACTGTTCATTTAAGCTGCTCACTCCAGAATAAAAAACATCAGGTAGGGTCCAGGTTTTCCCTCAGAACCTGGGAATAATTGTTTTTCAGCAACAGGGGTTTGTATTCTATGGTTCTTTTTCTGTTTGTGCTATTTCCCCTCTACCCCTTAATTCCAAGGATGACACAGGTGAGGGTGGTTTTTTTAATTGTTTTTGGGTTTTTTTTAGGTGCAATATAATTTGCTGACTCCACCCATTGGCTGGGTGAGTGGATCCCAGGACAGTAGCAGACGAACGTCTGTCCCGCTTTATCATGGGTTTAAAGAAGTGGAAGAAAACTGGACCAAACACTGTTCATCAGGTGAGAAAGAAAACGGAAGGCAATTTTGATTCCAAGATTTGCTTTTACAAATAAAGGCGAGCCCTTGCTGTACCCCGATGTGGATAGCTTTTCCTGCTTTTAACAGGCATAGTCATAGTAGATAAAGATGCATGTAATGCAAGAAAAATTTTATTAAACAAAATTACTGTCTAGGAGTATGCTACAGATACTTCAAAATAAGTGTTTGTTTATTATGGCAGGATTGTATGAGTAGGAAAACCTTGGCTGCGTGTACTGTAGGTTAGAAGCATGTCTGATGTGTCATGGAGCTAGCTGAGTAGGGTCTGGTATACTAAACTGTGAAAGGCTCTGGGGATGGAGGAGAGAGCAAAACACAATGCTGCCTAATTAAAACTGTCACCTTGAACACTGTTTTCTGTCCTCCTGTTCCAGATGCAGTTCCACAGCCCAGGTTCTACTGCATCCTGTCCCTAGAAGCCTCTGAAGACGATCTGAACCGTCTAGATGGCATGGTATTGGGATTTCTGTTTTAAAGACCTTCCTGTAAGCCTTGAGGGCCACGTTGATTTGACAGGTGCCAGGAAAAAACAGACGAGATGGAAAGACTTGATGATGCAGCTAGAGCAGACACGTTTCACAAAGTGAAGGGAAGAGTAGTGGCTGAATAAGATAATCTTGGATTCCTTTTTGAGTGTGATTACGTCAGGGAGGTCAGCATGCCAAACCTACGAAGATGTGTTGGACTAGTAGTAACACGTGTGATCCGAATGTGTGTGCTAGGACCGAGTGCCCTATCCTAGTCACACTTATTTTTCAGTGCTGCCCAAACATCTGAGGCAAAGACACATGGCATTAGAGTTGCTTTCTCATCATTTTGCTTCCTAGGTTCTGTTTCCTCACTGAATTTTTGGTCATCAGGGTTATGGGCTTGCTTTATGCATGCTCTCTCAGAACGAGTTCGTTGGTACTCTGACTGGGGAGAGAAATACCTGACAGAACTAACTTCTTGAAGGTTTATTTTGCATAGTTTTGGTCTGTGGGTATGCTGAATACTTAAGAGCTTGACTGCATATAAACGCAGAGCTGTGCAATTTGCAAAGCAACAGCCCTGACTTCTCATCTCCTGCAGGTTTGTGAGGTCCTTTTCTCTAGGACTATGAAGTACGACGAGCTTTACACAGCCCTGACTTCGCTACTTGCAGCTGGATCGCAGTTTGATACGCTCAGGAGGAAAGAGAACAAGAATGTCACTGCGCTGGTAAGACTGTGATGTTGTCTATGTTGAGGAATAACAGGCTTTCGGGCTTAGTATTTTCCAGCAAAATATGGAACCAAAGTATTCTGGACTGTGGTTGGAGTGATGAGGAACTTAAAAATCCCAGAGCTAATGGCAGTGGTTGTGGTGGTGGTACAGCTCATACGAGTTTTTAATTCATAACATGTTTTAGACTTGCTGTACGTCCCTGGTAATTCCAGGAAGTCTGGCTAGAATATGATGAAGCAGAAAAAAATGTGTGTAATCTCTCTTTTTTTTCTTTTCTCACTCTTCTTTGTTGCATCATATGTTGTGTAGTGTGACAGAAACCCAGTCCAGTATGTGCTCATCTGCTCTGGCACACCTACAGGAGCCCAGAGGCTCTGATGAAATAATTTCAGTAGCTGTAATGATCAAAACTGCCCTCTTTCTTTACTGGTTTGTCCAACCGTACGTTTGTTTAGGAAGCCTGTGCACTGCAGTACTACTTCCTCATTCTGTGGCGGATACTGGGGATTTTGCCTCCATCCAAAAACTACATGAATCAATTGGCCACGAACTCTCCCGAGATGAGCGAATGTGATATTTTACACACGTTGCGCTGGTCCTCCCGTCTGCGGATCACGTCTTACGTCACGTGGATCAAGGTACAGCCTCATCTTTTTTAGGGTGATTCGTAATGTTGTTGCTATCGGAGTGTCAGCCTCCTGTTCTCCCGCGCTGACTGCATGTGGGATTTGCTGTGTGGGCATGGTGGTGAGCAATGGGCACTTGTGTCCCTGTTTTCTCAAGTGTTCTAGCCTGGTAATCGGCAGAGTGGTTAATTGTAGAGCGCTTTCAGAGTGTGATGAGTCTTTTTTTGGCATCTGTAGGATCACCTTACCAAGCAGGGCATGAAAGCTGACCACGCGGCGTCTCTCGTTGAACTGGCCTCCAGCAAGTGCAGCTCGGTGAAGTACGATGTGGAGATCGCAGAGGAATACTTTGCTCGACAGGTGAGGCGGTGCGAGTGCAATCCTGCCTGTGGAGCTGCTGGTTCTGTGGAATGGTTTGCACTTACTGTTCCATCCCTTTGTATTTTAAGATCTCTTCTTTCTGCGGTGTTGATTGCACAACCATTCTCCAACTGCACGAAGTTCCCAGTTTACAGTCCATTTACACCCTTGATGCTGCCATTTCCAAGATTCAGGTTTCTCTGGATGAGCACTTTTCCAAGCTAGCTGCAGAAACTGATCCACACAAGTCTTCAGAGATAACCAAGAACCTCCTGCCTGCTACGCTACAGCTTATTGACACTTACGCTACGTTTACCAGGTACAGTCCTTAGGATCACTAGTAGGAATACCGTTTCTTTCTGTGCCTATGGCTTTCTTTGCGTTGTGCTCATTGTTTTCTTAGAGGCAGGGGCTTGTTTTGTTGTCGTCCAGTATAATTAACAGAAGTCCTCTAGGGCATCCATTGTTTCAAAAGAAAACTAGAAAGTAGCTTCTCAAGCCGTGTATCTGAATTTGTTCCTAAGTAGCCTTCTCTGTTTTTTTCAAGACTTTCTGGCAAGCTTGCAAAACCAGCTTTTCCTCCAAAGGGGGTAACTTTTCACCACTCTCTAGGATAGTGCTACTGAAGGTTATTTCACTGAGGTGATACTGAGGCTGTCAGACCATCGAGAAAGAGAGGAGGTTTAATTCTTACATTAAGAGTCTGAGGTCTTCTAAACTCTCGTTAAGAACCTATGTAGAAGACAGCAAAAATAAATCAGCTTTTTCTTTTGAGTGGGTGCTTTTCCTGCAGAGAGCTTTGAGGAGATAAAAACCCAGGACTCCCTTAGTGGTATAACCTGAAGTATGGAGCAGAACTTTGGGAGTTTGCTTTGTTACCTGTCACTGTATTGACACAGTTAGTTCTGAAATGCAGAGCTGTTTCCTGAAATGAATCCTTTCCATCCTGAATGCAGATCTTACTTGCTACGGAGCCTCTCTGAAGAGGGCTCCCCGGAGAACAAACCCTCTGAAGAGAAGCTACGAGGTTATGCTGCTGTCCTGGCCATTGGATCCAGCCGTTGCAAGTCTAATACTCTGGGTGAGAGTACTAGATAGTTCAGATTTCCTTCTCTCTGCAGGCAAAGCTTTCTACAACGCTGCCAACGTTTAATTTCAAAGCTGTGTGCTGGCTAATGCGTTCTCAACCACTTGGTTCGAATGAGAGCGTTATCCTATCAGCAGCAGACTGGGAGGTGTTTTCCTTTTAGTATCCTGACAACTGAAAAGGTTGGGCAAACCTTGAAAGAGAAACTATTTTCTGGGCTTATCTGGCTTATTGAAATTCTTTTATAACCATGTTGGTACTCCAGTGGGCACGGCACAGTAAGGGGAATTGTGAAATGTTGATAAGGCTGCTGTGAGTTAGTATTTTTGCTGTGGTTTCTGTTGTTTTAATAAAGTGAAGGAAGCTGGGAAACTTGTGCAAACTTGAGGGATAATTTTGAGTTGTAGAAGAGCATGAAACTAGCCCTCAGTAGGATTACAGCTCAACTTAGGGACAGTTTTGTCATCATCAAATGATCTGTTCTTAAACAGTCTTGCAGAAGCATTGTTTTTCAACAGGACAGGGGGTTGGATGATCTTTAAAGTCCCTTCCAGCCCAAACCATTCTATGATTCTATGACCCGTGAAATTACTCATTGACTTATAGATCCTGTATTAATTGCAGGTCCAACACTCGTTCAGAACTTGCCATCGGCTGTGCAGACTTTGTGTGAATCATGGAACAACATCCATACCAACGAGTTTCCAAACATTGGCTCCTGGGTGAGTCCAGCTTTGTGGGTTCATCTGGTGTGATTTTAACTCCACGAAGGGCTGGGTATGGTAGGCATTGTGTCTTTCTGCTAAAGATCAACGGTTCTGATTCTCGTGCATGTCTCGATCCTCAGCGCAACGCCTTTGCAAATGACACGATCCCCGCAGAAAGCTACATCAGTGCAGTCCAGGCAGCCCACCTCGGTACTCTCTGCAGCCAAAGTCTACCTCTTGCAGCGTCCCTAAAGCACACCCTTCTCTCCCTGGTCAGACTCACTGGGGATCTCATTGTGTAAGTGATGCGGTTTATATTCCGTTCTTGCTGTGTACATCTGTCCGCTCTTCTGAGCATCTGTCTGCGTCAGACTGTTCGGGTGGAACACTGAGTTCAGAATACAGCACCAGTTCACTGAACCTCTAACGGAGTTGCTTTCAGTTTACACTTCTAGATGACTGAAAGACAGCATTTCTGTCTGGGTCTGGTGACTCCAAGTCAGACTCCCTCAGAGAATCCTTTAGTTCTTGCTGAATAGGGTCTGGAAGAACAGGGATATAAACTGAGACAATATGTGTTGTGTTTTGTTTACCTTTCACTTTAGTGAGGCTTTCAAAGCATAGGGAAAAAATTAAATGGAAAAGATTTTCTTTTCCCAGTGACTTACTCTAAGATACTCTGAGACAAAAAAATAGTTGCTGACACTGCAGGCAAATCCAAAAACCTTACTGTGTGACAGCATGACTGTCCAGGAAAATATTCTAACTGTGTCTATGCAAAAGCAACGTGTGTAGTTTTCCGAATGAGGATGGTTCTTCTGAGGGGGGAAATGGCTGGGCCAGTGTACTTAACCCAGCTTTCTAAGAAAGGTTTCATCACTGACTTCCATCCAGACTTGTCCTTTACTTCTGCGACTTCTGATTTATCCCATAAGGACATTCTCTCAGACATCATGCAGAGAATTAACTTGTTTGCTTTTCTTTTCAAGCTGGTCCGATGACTTGAACCCACCACAGGTGATTCACTCCCTGCTGCCGCTCCTGTTGGAGACCAGCACAGAGAGCGTGGCAGAGATAAGCAGTAACTCCCTAGAAAGGATCTTGGGCCCTGCAGAATCGGATGAATTCCTGGCACGTGTTTATGAGAAACTGATCACAGGATGCTATAACATACTGGCCCATCACTCTGATCCAAACAGGTAACGGGACTGTGTGGCTTGTCGTTCTCCTCCAACAAAGCTGTATACAAAGTCCTAGAGTCATGTTTAAACTCCAGTGTTGGTTCCTGAAGAGCACAACAGAAAGGTGAAAAATCAGCTTATTTTTATCTGTTGAAGACTTCTACACTTGCAGGCTAAAAATACACAATGTTTTATTCATATTGCCGGAATTTTTGGTGCTGCCATTCAGGCAGCGTGGATTTTAATAATCTCTTGTAACTCTGGATGGAACATGGATGTATCTGGTTAGTTTTTTAAGCAAATTGAAAATTATTGAGATACAAGCACAAAATCAAAGCTGAAGATGCCAACCTAACTTGCTTTATATTCCTTTGTCTCCTTGCCATTTGTAAGGGTGGCTAATCCCTGCTTTATCGTAGCAAACTAGCCAGATTTGTGCTTCCCACCCCTTCCTTGCTGTGTGTATAGAATCAGTTTGATGCACAGGTGTTGATTCTGCCCATCTGAAGCATAAAACCATGAGGTGTGATGATGTTGCATCTTTTTAACACTGATCCTCTCTGGGTAGAAGGTATTCAGAGGGAGTTGTGCTGCGTGTTCTGGCAGGGAGTGTAAATGGAATTGGATTTCACTTGCAGGGTGTGTTGTGGAGTGGGGATGAGCACAGGAGAGAATGGGGAGGACTACCACTAAAAGAGACTTAAAGTGTAAAAGGAGCAGCCATTTAGAGGAATTTGTAATGTGAGGTGTCTGAAAGGTCTAGATTATTCTAGATTTTGGGCGGTATAACTTGCCTGCAGCATCGTCTGCCACTTTTTTCTGAACGTTGGATTTGTTGGTGTTCATGTATGTTTATTCAATTATTTTTCACCTGTCTCTGGGAAGGAGAGCCCCTTTCAGCTAGAGGGAAGGTTTATTAGAACTATATTAGCAAAATTGGTCACTTCTTGGCTCTCAGAATTGTTGAAATTGCTCTTATATATTCGTATTTAATATGCATCTTTTGATCCTCAGTGGCCTGGATGAATCCATCCTGGAGGAGTGTTTGCAGCATCTGGAGAAACAGCTGGAGAGCAGCCAGGCCCGAAAAGCCATGGAGGAATTCTTTTCAGAAAGGTGAAGTCATCCTCACAATTGTAGGCCAAGGACTTTTTCTCTTCCTTGTTTAAGTGATGTTAATGCCATTGTGCAGGAAAAGGCGGAAGCACGTAGGGGTAGGATACCCTTGGAGTAACACAGGAGGGTGTGGAAAGGCTTTTTGTGTGGGAGAGGTCCTAGGTCTCTGTCACTCCAAATGAAATGTTCATCAAGTCCTGGTGGGGAATCTTGCGAGATGCTTATCTTGTCAGAGGCATTGTAAGGAGGTTTTTGAGGGGTGCTGGTCTACAAAGCAGTTGCAAAATCCCAAGTTCTGTCAGCACTTCCTCGGGGCAATAGGTTGCCCATTTGAAGGGCGGAGGTGGGGCATTGGCCTGACTTAGAAGACAAATTGTGGTGGAAACAGCACAGCACCACCAGAGTGTTGTGAAAAGCTGTGATTATGAACTGGAGGAAGGTTTTTCTGTATTAGAAGGCTGACCTTTGTCTGGTTTTGCTCTCTACTTGTTCAGCAGTTTGGTGGCTGGCTGTTGTACTTTGTTAGTGTGAAAGGGAAAAACAGGCAAGAAAACCAATTGGAAACCAATACAGGCCCTGCTGTGACTCCATATGTGGAGAATTCTCTGGAGCTCATGAGACTTCCAGGTTTTAGCCTGAGCTAAGAGTTTGCTTTTTGTCTGAAAGCATTTCTGTGGCTTGGCTGCTCTGCTGAGCGATGTTACGCAAACTCTTGCCAACCTTAAACGTGAGGGCAGATATACAAGTGCCAATGAAAAAAAGAAAGGAATGGGTCATCTTTTAGAAAGCTGACTGAACTTCCCCTCTTCATGTAGTGGAGAACTGGTCCAGATCATGATGGCGACAGCCAACGAAAACCTCTCGGCGAAGTTCTGTAACAGGGTGCTGAAGTTCTTCACCAAGCTCTTCCAGCTCAGTAAGTGTGGAACCTCTCCTGTCCTACCTTTGTCCCCCTTGGACTGTTCTTGTGTTAGACTCCACTGTGGAGATGCATGAAAGGAAAGCTGTAAAGGGAAGGGGAGTGACGGCTTCACACTTGTGATGGAAAGCCGTCTTCAAGCACCTGCCTGGTAGCATCTGTCACTAGGAATTCTCTCCTCCAGCTGAGAAGAGTCCCAACCCCAGCCTGTTGCGACTTTGTGGCTCTTTGGCTCAGCTGGCTTGCGTGGAACCTGTCCGTCTCCAGGCCTGGTTAACCAGGATGACCATGTCCCCACCTAAAGATTCAGATCAGCTGGACGTTGTGCAAGAGAACAGGCAGCTGCTGCAACTTTTGACGACTTACATTGTGCGGGAAAACAGGTAAAGTACAGCCTTTGTTGTTAATTTTGCATGCTGTTCTTTTGTTCTCCAGATTACCTGTGGGTTGCTGGTGGTTTTGGCTGTCAGCTTTCGGAGGAAGGATGGGGCATGGCTGTGGGCCGTGAAGGCCTTGCAGCGTGGGGCTAACTGTATTTTAGAGGGTGACGTACCGCCTCTGAAACTTTCTTCTTTTTGCTTAGCCAAGTCGGAGAAGGCGTGTGCACTGTTCTGCTGAGTACTCTTATACCAATGGCAACGGAAATGTTGGCCAACGGTGATGGCACAGGCTTTCCTGAACTGATGGTCGTGATGGCAACTTTGGCTAGTGCCGGACAAGGTGCCGGACACCTCCAGCTTCATGGTGCTGCTGTTGACTGGCTTGGCAGATGGTAAGAGTGAATCTATACTGCTGTTTGCTCGTTTGTACCACTTCTATTTTTGTTTTTCCTGGTAACTAGGGGACAGAAGTTCATGTTTACTGCTCTACGCTTGTTTTTTAGCTTATTTTTTGTTGTTTGGAATAGAAAGTGCCTGAGATAATGGGGGGACACAGCCCAGCCTAAGAACAACCATGTGTTTTCTTTGTCTCTTCCACCCCTGATGGTTTAATTACTGCATTGATGCGTTCCCTGTTGCTAATCTAAAGCAAAATGAATGTTTGGAGCTGTTTGAGAACTGAGTTTGTATTTCCTGAAGACTGCTAGTTGTAACGATCTTCTCCACGGTTTTGTTACAGCAAGAAATACCTCTCTCAGAAGAATGTGGTAGAAAAAATGAATGCAAATGTCACGCAAGGAAAGGTAAGATGTAACTATTTCTTAACTTACAGCTCATGTCAGGGATTTATTTCTGCATCAGCTGTCCTGTTGTGGTTGTGTAGGGTGAGTTTTAAAGGAATTTGGTCAGGGGAACTGTTGCATTTTCTTGCTTTACAGCAGCTCTTATGGGATCCAAGTATTGCCTCTCATTTTCATTCATTTCTACCCTATAGCACGTGACAATCCTGGAGTGTACATGCCATATTGTCTCTTACCTGGCCGATGTCACTAATGCGCTGAGCCAGACCAACGGCCAAGGACCAAGTCATCTTTCTGTCGATGGGGAGGAACGGGCGATTGAGGTGGATTCAGACTGGGTGGAAGAGTTGGCAGTGGAGGAGGAGGACTCTCAAGCTGAAGATTCGGTAGGCAATAGGCACAGTTATTGCTGCGAATGAGATGAAGTTTTATTTTTGCAGCTTCCAAATCAGAGGAGAATATCTGGCATTTGTGTGTATATCTGTTGACTTTGTGATGTCAACAAAATGAAAAGTGGTTTGGTTTCTTTTAGAAGACAAAAAGGAAGAAATGGTGTACGATAGGTTTGTTGCTACTGGCTTGTCTGTCAGTTATTAGCTTTTGTGTCAGCAAGCAACTGTGTATGAGACTTAAGTGCTGTTGGGTGGAAAAAAAAAGGCGATGTTAATACATTCTTTAAAATTCGTTGTCCCAGTATATTATTTGGGTTCCTTGTCAGGGAAGCAAGACACGGATTCCATCTAGTGATAGAACGGAGACCCTTTATTGAAACAGCACAGGGTATATATAGCTTAATGCACGCTGCAGGAGGTTAACACACGTATCTTACTAGGTTCTAATTGGTTACACACATATCTTACTAGTTTATGATAGGTTACTTTGTCTCGGCCACGCGCTGATCTCACGCAAACTGTTAGGGATTCTTTCAGTTTTGAGAGCTTCCTCTTATCAGTTTCACATCCTCCTTAACCAGCTTGCTTATCACTCAATGTCCTTGGCTTGTTCTTTCCCCTCCTTTCATGTACTGTTGTATCAAGCAGCTCCACATAATTCTTTCCTTAGCAAACATCCTTGTTTCTCATTCTCTTTTTGAGGGTCAGTTTTAAGGTTCCCATGGACCCACTGTGCCGTTTTCAATATAGAAGGACTCCACAGTTCCTATTTTCTTGATTCACAATTTGGAGCTGCTTATAAATGTCATCTCCTTGTTTCACGTGGTTTGATACCAGCTGCCTTCTTTAGCTAGGTGGTGCTAAAACTTGCTGTTCTTAAAATGCACGTTTAAGTCTGAGGAATGTACAGTGTACCTTTACTGTAGCTGCAGTCATAACACCTTTCTAAAACAACTTTCTTCTTGACAGGATGAAGATTCCCTTTGTAATAAACTCTGTACCTTCACCATCACACAGAAGGAGTTCATGAATCAACATTGGTAAGAGTCTCCAACTTGTGTTCCGAATTTCAGCCTGAGATTTCTGGCCCTTGAGAAGGAAAGAGCTGCAGTCTGCGGGCCTTCCGGAGGCATGGCGTTTTGTAACTCATCCGGTTTATTTTGTGCAGGTATCACTGTCACACTTGCAAGATGGTTGATGGGGTCGGTGTTTGCACAGTTTGTGCTAAAGTTTGTCACAAGGATCATGAGATTTCTTACGCCAAATACGGATCGTTCTTCTGTGACTGTGGAGCCAAGGAAGATGGCAGTTGCCTGGTAAAGTGTGATTTCTTGAGTCTTTGTAGTCTTTTGCAGAGGCTTCTGTTCTGCAGTAAGTTATGTCATGATGCGAGTGTGTAAGAGTGCCAAGTCTTGGAGGCCTTGCTTTATAATGAACCTTCTTACTTTACGGCTTGCCTGGTGATTTGTGCACCAAGTGCGTACACTGGCAAATCTCTGTCCTAGTGATTACTGGGATTCCACCCACCTTTACTGAATTTGCAAGTTAGCTTAAGCTACACGGCAGTCAGATACCACCTTTACCCATGTTTTCCACTGGCAGCAAACAAAGCAACTTTATCTTAAATATGAAAGCTTTTCTAATACTTGGGTGGAGCGTGGCATGCAGGATTGTTATTTCTTTAAAATTACAGCCTAAAAGAATTGCACACGTACGTCTTTAAAATCATGTTAATCCTGCTGCTATTGCAACCTGTATTCATTTTGTCAGTGGTAGAATTGAGTCTGGTTTGGGCTTTCAGCATTGCTGTGTCATTCCCAGGCTTTGGTGAAGCGAACTCCCAGCAGTGGCATGAGCTCTACCATGAAAGAATCCGCCTTCCAGAGCGAGCCCAGAGTGCCCGAGAGCGTCATTCGCCACGCAAGCACCTCTCCTGCAGAGAAGGCCAAGGTCACCATCAGTGAGGGGAAGGGCCCTGATGAAGAGAAACCCAAGAAGAGCAGCCTGTGTAGAAATGTTGAGGGCTGTCGGGAGGAATTGCAGTCCCAGGTACAACTATCAGCTAGCTGTTCAGATGGATTGTGAGGGTTTTGGGCAAACTGCGTTGGTTATCAACCAAGTTTGATTTTTGTGCTCCTCTTTATGATAAGAGGGATCATATAAGCAGCAGCAGGCTTTAAAAAACAGTTGATAAGCAGCTCTTGAGAAGACTCCCAGTAGGAGCATCTTGTGCCTCACTTGCTGTATCTGTTTCTCGCAGGCCAGTTTCTCCTTTGCGCCTTTGGTGCTGGAGATGCTGAATTTCCTGATGGATGCCATTCAGATAAACTTCCAGCAAGCGTCAGCCATGGGGAGCAGCAGTCGTGCACAGCAGGCTCTCAGTGAGCTCCATACCTTGGACAAGTCAGTGGAAATGACGGATCAGTTGATGGTATGACACTAAAGGGCTTATTCTGAGCGGGAATCCAGTGGGATTGCTGTTAAACAGGAACATTTCAGTGGTAGACTTATGTATGCTTTTACTGATGTCTCAGGTCCCAACGCTTGGCTCTCAAGAAGGTGCTTTTGAGAACGTCCGCATGAACTACAGTGGTGACCAGGGCCAGACGATCCGGCAGCTGATCAGCGCTCACGTGCTGAGGCGGGTGGCCATGTGCGTGCTGTCGTCCCCGCACGGACGTCGGCAGCACCTGGCTGTCAGTCATGAAAAGGGCAAGGTGAGTGCTCTGGTTCTGGAGAGGATGTTGGGCTGTAGAGGAAAGTGAAACAGCCCTAGAGGACTGAGCAGCAAGCAGAATAAGATTTGGGCTGCCTGTCCCCAGGTCTGGGGTTTCTGTCAAGTATTTCATAGCTTAGAAAAACCCTCTCATTCTTCAGAAAAAAGAGTTAATGCAACAAACCCAGTAAAAACTTCAGGGACACAGTCATCCAGCTGAAATTGAAATTCCTTTTTCCCCTTGACTGGGTGGGTAAGTTCATTTTGTTCTGCAGATCACGGTCCTTCAGCTCTCAGCGTTGCTGAAACAAGCAGACTCCAGCAAAAGAAAATTGACCCTTACTCGCCTTGCGTCTGCTCCCGTCCCGTTCACTGTACTGAGCCTAACTGGAAATCCCTGCAAGGAGGACTACCTAGCCGTGTGTGGACTCAAAGTAAGTGCCCGACAAACCCTTTTCTAGGAAGTCGGAAGCACCATGTCAAAACGGGCTGCGTTTCTTTCCTCTGAGGAGCCGGCGCAGAGCTGGCTCCAAAGGTCTGTCACTGAGTTAGCTCATGAATCACTTTATTACTAGATATACAAAGTAAATGAAGCAGGTTCTATGTGAATAATAAAATAAATGAGACAGTGCTTCAAAATAATACTTCTTATTGTGTTTAGTCCAATTTTGCTTTAAAACATGACATTTAAGACAGGGCAATTTGGCTTTAAAACATTAGGTGGTAGTCATGTGACAGTATGTTAGAACTAGTCTGTAACAACTAGTGTTTTGCAGCAAGGATTCCTGTTTTGCGTTCTCCCAAATTTAGATTCAGTGCAGAATCCACAAATCTATTGTTTAGCTAAGAAACAGCTGGACTCTGTGCTATTGGTTTGGTTGTGTTGTTGTTGTTTTGTTTGGTTTTGGGGTTTTTTTTTTATTTAGAAACTTTCATGTCATTCATCTTAAATCTTACTCTGAATCGTTGTTGGCACAAAGAGGAATGCTGGCTTTTAACTCCATCCTTGGTCTGAGCCATTTATAAACGTTTCGCTCTAACACTTAACCAATTTTTTTCATTACTGCAGGACTGCCACGTGCTAACATTCAGCAGCTCTGGATCAGTCTCTGATCATCTGGTCCTTCATCCCCAACTAGCCACTGGAAATTTCATCATTAAAGCCGTGTGGCTGCCAGGATCTCAAACGGAGCTTGCTATTGTGACCGCGGACTTTGTGAAGGTGTGTTTGGTCATAAGCTGTCGATGATAGGTGGTCGTCTTCTCTCAGGCATTGGAAATACAAATCTGTGGTGTTTGTCTACTGTTGCCCGGAGAAAAAGCAAAGCCAGAGAACCCAGAGAGCAAAAAAATGAACTGTAACATCTAATAAGCATTCCCTTGTCTCAACTTTTGCCCATTTGCACTGTTTTGTATCGTAATTATTAACTATTTTCTTGATTTTTTTTTTCCCCACAGATTTACGATCTCTCTGTAGATGCCTTGAGTCCAACTTTCTATTTCCTTCTACCGAGTTCCAAAATCAGGGACGTCACTTTCCTTTTCAACGAGGAGGGGAAGAACATCATAGTGATCATGTCCTCTGCTGGGTACATCTACACACAGCTCATGGAGGAGGCGAGCAGTGCCCAGCATGGACCGTTCTACGTCACCAATGTGCTGGAAGTCAACCACGAGGACTTAAAGGTACTGGTGACTTCCCTTTCTTGTGGTATGGGCTGCAGTGCCTTTGATTGCGTCTTACACTCGAAGGCAGAATTTTCCTTTTTCCCCCCTTCTTTTCCCTTTTAAGCCCGCTGATCTAGATCAATGAGCCTGCTATTCCTCTAAGGAGAGAAATATCCTTGCAGGGAAAGGGGGTGGGGGTGAAAATTAAACCCCTTGATCCTTTCATCCAGAAAATGGAGCATGTTTTCCATGGCTGGCTCTGAAGTCATGCCCAGCAGGATTTCTCAGCAGGGAGATGGCTTCAGAGCAGTGCTGTTCTCGGAGCGAGGCACTCCGGAGGTGCAGTAGCCAGAATGCCAGGGCTGCAGAGGTGCAGTGAGGCTTTGTTTCTGGTCAGCAGCTGCTCTGTACTCTTGGGGGCGACTTGTAAAACCTGTCCCCGTTTCACTCCGTGTTTTTACCCCAACCTGCTCCAAAACAGGGGAATAGCTGAGAAGGCAGCCCTCAGGAAAGCTCTTTCATGAGCTGGGAACATGGGGAGTGCTCCATGTGAGACTGTCATATGACATTCAAGTACACAGATGCAGTAGCTGAGGGCGGTACCCACGGCCCACGGATATGCAATCTCAGTATCCCCTCAAAAGCCTTTGAAGTATCTGATGGATGAGTTCACCCAGGAGTTGAGCTTAGAAAATTGTCATTAAGGTCTGCGTTCTCTGGCTGGTGGGGAGGGGGCGGGGGAGAGGCTTTTGGAATAATTCCATCACGAGCAATTGAAAAGCCAGCCAGTGTTCTGGAGGATGTGTGTTTAGTTGAAATGTTGTTTCTCTCTGATCCTACAGGACAGTAATGGCCAGGTAGCAGGAGGTGGTGTGTCTGTGTATTACTCCCATGTGCTGCAGATGTTGTTCTTCAGTTACAGTCAAGGCAAATCCTTCGCAGCCACCATCAGTCGGGCCAACCTGGAGGTGCAGCGGCTCTTCCCCATTAACATAAAGAGGTGAGGCTTGTGGAAGGCTCCCCCCTAGGTCCAATTTCTGTTTGTTGTTAATAAATATCACTAATTATTCTTACCATCCCAACTCTGAATGGCCAGAGTTTGTGCTGTAGTTCCCGTGACAATTTTTTGCTGCTTGTCATGTTGCTGCTGCCCTAATTGCAGAATGATTTGCAACCAAGGCTGGCTGTTTCAGCAGTGGGGCAAGCATGCATTTTTTTGCTTCCTCCTGGGATTTCACAGCGGAAAGGTGGCTTTGGAGCGGCCTCGCTGCACAGTGTGGAGCTGCTACTGGTGCAGCGGCTGGAACGGATGGGATTACCCACCCTCATGGAGGCTGCAGAGCAGGAAGCCTTTGTTTTCTTTTGGCACCAGTACTGCAGTGGACCTTGTGTATTGTCCACATTAGGGCTTATTTTCAGGCTCCCTTGAGGGAAACCAATCTCTTATGCTATGAATGTGGCAAGAAAAAAGCTGTTCTGTCATCTGTTCTGAGGAGCAGAGCTGGGCGTTAAGGCCACAAGACTCTTCACCAGCCTGACACAAAGCCACTGTCGTGAGTAGGCCCTGTAGAAGGGTCACGTTCCAAGAGCTCCCTAGCCCCAGCCGAGTTTGGCTTAAGCTTCTTGCAGCCTTGGGTGTTTTTTCCAGTGAGCAGTCACGCAGATTCTCCTGCGTTGACCTTTGCTTAGTGTCGCTGGATGTGTTGCAGCATGGAACTGTGCATCTGTTGAGATAAAAATATAGGTGAAAGCCATTTTAAAATTACTTCCTTGGCTTTGGACATAAAATGTTACTTAGTGAGTGTCTTTGCGTGAGTTTTCAGGGTAGAGATCAGGGCTATGAACTGGGATGCTTGTGCCTTCTGCCCTCTCACGTGACTTTCTCCCTTATAAACTGGTCAACTATGTTCCTGGCATTCAGTAATGT
>NW_010252096.1:8874-40130 GCF_000690775.1 Eurypyga helias | reverse complement strand
GACGAAGCTTTAACTGATGTGAACAGTGATGGATTTTGTGTGTTTTCATTTGTTGTTGCTTCTTAATGTCATTCTGCCGTTCATCTCTTGCAGTTCAAATGGTGGGAGTAAGACTTCACCGGCGCTGTGTCAGTGGTCTGAGGTGATGAACCACCCTGGCTTAGTGTGCTGTGTTCAGCAAACCACCGGTGTTCCACTGGTGGTGATGGTGAAGCCGGACACCTTTCTCATCCAGGAGATTAAAACCTTGCCAGCCAAAGCAAAGGTTCGTCATAGTTCCCTGTATTTTTGGCCCTTAAAATGTGGTTTCTTGTTGTTCCATCAACAAAATCTCTAGTTATCGCAGCTTTCCTAATGCAAAGAGTTTGTTTCTTCAAGCAGCAGTTCCCAGTTTCCCAAGCTTCCTTGACCTGCATTGCTTGCCTTTGCAGATTCAGGACATGGTGGCCATCCGTCACACAGCCTGCAACGAGCAGCAGAGGACCACTATGATCCTCCTGTGTGAAGACGGCAGCCTGCGGATCTACATGGCCAATGTGGAGAATACTTCCTACTGGCTCCAGCCCTCCCTCCAGCCTAGCAGCGTCATCAGCATCATGAAGCCGGTTCGCAAGCGCAAGGCAGCCGCTATTAGTAAGGGATTTCTCCTGCCTATCTTGTGCACGGTAGCAGTGGCACATGTAGGTGCAGAGGTTGCTCGGCATCGTATAGATATTGAAGGTGTTCACTCTGACAGTTATGGGTTACCTCGGGGCTAAGTCTAGGTAAAGTGTTTCTGCAGATGTGTATAAACACACATAGCTGTCTGGCTCACGTGGTTATTTCTGAAGGAGACAAGCTTATTCTGCTGCTTTTTGACCACAGCTTTGCCTGCTTAGAGTGTATTTAGTCAAAAGCACCTCTCTTTTCCTTATAGCAACTCGCACATCCAGCCAAGTGAACTTCCCTATCGACTTCTTTGAACACAACCAGCAGCTCACAGATGTAGAGTTTGGAGGCAATGACCTGCTGCAGGTGTACAATGCCCAGCAGATAAAGCACAGGCTCAATTCCACTGGCATGTATGTGGCCAACACAAAGGTAAATGGGGCAATCTGGGCATTCTATCGGGCTTCTAGGTGATGTTAACATCCAGATTGATAGTGTGCCTTTTCTTAAAGTCTGCGTTGTTCAAGTGACCCTGTACAAATCCCCTGATGCTGTGAGATAAACAAGGGAGGCACCTGTGTGCAGTCATTGGGTTCTTAGCTCAGCAGTGAATTTCTGACTTCACCTTTCTGAGCTGTGGTTTGTCTTTGGCAGCCTGGGGGTTTCACCATTGAAGTGACAAACAATAACAGCACGATGGTGATGACAGGCATGCGGATCCAGATTGGCACGCAAGCGATAGAGCGAGCGCCCTCCTACCTGGAGATCTTTGGCCGCACCATGCAGCTGAACATGACCAGGGCTCGTTGGTTTGATTTCCCTTTCACTCGGGAGGAAGCCTTGCAAGCTGACAAAAAACTAACCATCTTCAGTAAGTCTCTGGGAGTCATTTGCTTTGCCTACCTGCTGGTTTTGCTTGGCTGGGATGAAGCTACTGTGCGTCACCTCCTAGAAGGGAGAGTTTCCACAATCTCTTTGACCTGAGTACAGAAACAGTTCGAGGGGTGGATCCTGAGCATTTAGTGACTTTATGGCCCAGTTTCTTGCTACAGTGGACGAATGGGCGATAGCTCAGCTCAGTAATTTTCTGTTGAGGAAATGGAGGAGGAAAGTGGCCTTGAAAAAGAGATTAAACTCTCAGAGTGGGTATATATTAATGATGCAATATAGTTGCTACCCTGCCTTTACGAGGCCATGCTTGTTTGTATTTTAAAACCCCCTAATTTTGTTAGTTTTTAAGCAATTTCTCTCACCATTCAGTTGGAGCTTCTGTGGATCCTGCTGGAGTCACAATGATGGATTCCATAAAAATCTATGGCAAAACCAAAGAGCAGTTTGGATGGCCTGATGAGCCCCCTGAAGATTTCCCATCTGCTTCAGTGAGCAACGTTTGTCCCCCAAACCTGAATCAGGGGAATGGCACTGGAGACACGGAGTCGGCCACCCCTGCTGCTGCCAGCGGGACTGTCCTGGAGAGGTATCTGCAGCTTTTCTTGGATTATTTCTCCTTCTGATGGGGGCAGTTGCTCTAGAGGGAGGCTGGGTACACGCGTGTGCCTTTCTTAGCTGGCAGAACGTGAGGGGGTCAGCGAGGTGTTCTCACTACCATGCTAAACAACAGCTGAAAAGTCAGTGAGTGTCTTCTAAGGAGGGCTTTGTGCTCACTCGTGGTTTATCTGGTGGAGTAGATGGATAGATCTGTGTGCACGCTTCATTTTGCTAAGTTCATTTGTTAATAGCAGGCTTGAAGAGCTCTAAGAGGTTTTTGCTGCCTTTGGTGCATTTTCTCATTCCAAGCTGGCCCTATTTTCCTTCTTTAGGACTTAAAGGTTAGGCCTCTCTGAAGTTCAGTTTTGGGGAGGATTTTCTGTATCACCCTGCTTTAGGCGAGTGGTTCCTACCAGCTTATCTTAGAGCCCGTATCTCAGGCTTAACTGCTGTGGTGGAGAAAGTGTTTGTTTCCCCTCACTGCAGTGAGGTGAGAAGTTTGACTGAGAGTCAAACCACAAGTCTGAGCTGAGTGTTTATTTAGCAGAAGAGAGAGAACTTGGGAAGTTTTATATCCACCCTGAGCTCATAGTCTGTGCCGTAAGGGTTGTAGAAAGCCTGGTGAGCCAGCAAGGATAGGAGGGAGATACATCAGAGAGGAGCTACAGCTGCTGAAAAAGCAGCATTGTAAGGGATACGCTACTTTGACTGAGAGTGGTTAGTTTTGTCTTGCTGAAATTCTGAGGTAAAGGGTCAGGGCTTGAAGTGGCAGTTATGTCCAGCTGAAGGAGCTGTTTGGCCATCCTTTAATGTTTGGTCTCACAGTTGATGGGATTTTTTTCTGTGATTAATTTCTCCTTCCTTCCCTCCTCCGCTGTGACGTCCCCACAAGGTGGCCCTCTCTGTACAAGGCATTCTCTCCGCTTTTCCAAAGCGCTGGGATTATAGTCTAAGAGCTCAGAACAACAGAAAAATGGTTCTGGTTATTCTTCCTTACGTGTTACAGCAGACAGCATGGTTACCTTATAAAGGGCCTCTTGAGTAGGAACAACTAATAGCAGGCGGAGGCGGCTTTCCGATTGGAAGTTTGGTGCCCCTCCTTCCAATCTCACCGTCAGTGGTGCTTTAAGCTTGGCTTCTCTGTGCTGGGTGGCCCGGATCTCCTATATTTATTTTGCTGTTAGGCAAACGTCTGCTGCCCAGGTAGAAAGAACCGTGCTTAGATTTACTGTACCTAGTGCTCTCCCGGCTTCCTGATTTCCCCATTTAATTTGCCTTTTGCTTAGAATGTGTTTGAGGGAGTTTTTCTGTGAGCTTTACACATTTTTTTTTTTTTTTTCCTTTTTCTTTGCTCCCCCAAAGTTCTGAAACTGAGTCCCTAACCACCCTGGACCGGTTAGTATGTCATCCTTTTCTCTGCACGAATGCGTGTGTGTCAGAGAGGCAGAACACGTGATGTGGCTTTTTGTTGACTGGTTTGGTTTTGTTTTGTTTTCCAAGTGCCATTTGCTTCTTTACATTCTGGTCGTTGCATGGCAGATGGTTTAGCGAAATGTAAAGATGAGGTGGTTTGCAGATTCTTGCGGTACACAGCCTAACTGTTGCTTGTTTGACAGTCTCCTCTCTTCGCTTTGTTCCCTCCTTCCGTCTTTTTATCCCACTTGCCTCCCCTTACTAGCTTGGTGGAGGGTGGCTGCGGGTAAGGGAATGTAATATTATTTATCACCACCAGACAATCACTGTTTCTTCTGCCTCGTATCCAATCCTATACTGTTATTTCTCCCCTTAACGCTTTTTCTTCCCTCCTTTTCCCTGTACTCTTGCACTGCTCCTTCTGGTGTGTCAGATGGCATTTCAGGTAGTTCTACCGCGAGGCATGAAGTGGTGCTGCAGGGGAGATTCAGCACTTTGCTGCAAGTTGTAAATAAGGTTTTTTCCCTTGGGGCAAGTATTTTACTGGCCTGCCTTACCGCTGTCGAAAGTTTAGACTTCAGCAGCGCTCACTTGGGTCATACCCAGTGCTCCAATTAATTTTCCTCTGGAATATTTGGTGCTGAAACTCCAAATTGGAAAGAGCAACCTGTGTGAAAATAGCAAGCGAGTAGAATCTTGCTCCCTTAGAAAAGTCGGTTACGCTTTTTCCCATGTGTCATACCAACCCTTGATCTGCAGTCATATGTACGTCTGTGGGCCATGGTGAATTGGTACTGTCAAGACAATCCAAGTTATCCCTGCTGCAGGCTGCGTGAGGAAATGTTTTATCCTCTTTGGTAGAGAAAAGCCCCTGTCTTTCAGCTGTGGATTATTAAAGCAGTCCTAAGTTTGTCTGTGAGCGTGAGCCAGGTTTAACTCTGGTCTGTAACACAATGAAATGATATGCATGGTGCCTGTGGCAGGTTTTATCATGCTTTGATTTTGTACTTGGCATTCGTTAGCTGTCTCTGAGCTACTCATGACTGTAGCCCGCATAAAGCAAAGTGCTAAGGAGAGAGAAGGGTTGCTGTACTCAAGCCTGCTTTCCTTTCTCCCTTCAGGCTAGTAGTGAGTTCTTTAGAAGCGCTGGAAAGCTGCTTTGCTGTAGGACCAGTCAACGAGAAGGCAAGTAACTTTCTGAATACATTCTTGAGCTTTGGGAGATGGGGAGGAGGGGCGAGATCAGCAGCACCTCCTGCAGCCCTGGGGGCCTGATACGGAGGAGAGCCGCATCCGTTTTGCTCAGAGCGCTGATCTGAAAGTTGACTTAGCGGAAGGCATTTGCAACTAGTTTAGAGTGACAGTTGGCATTTGCATTTATCGCTGGTGGGATTTTTGTGCTGTAGAGTGACCTCGTTTACAAAAACAGCAGAGTAGAAGCCCCTAAATCTCAAAAGGACTTTTCTTGTGTAGACGGGAGAAATGTTCTTTAAATGTCAAATAATAAATTGAGGAGGTGGTCAAAACTGTACGGAAGGAAGGCAAAAACTTGCATGCACAGTGCAAGGAGGGGAGGGAGCTGCAGGTACGCTGAGAAATCAGACTCGTGCATCACCTTCATGGTAAATGTACTGTTCTTTGTCTGTTCTTGGGAGCAGGAGAAGAATAAGGTGGCAGCTCAGGAACTGGCCACTATGCTGCTGTCCATGCCAGCTCCTTCCAGTGTCCAGCAGCAAACCAAGAGCCTCTTGGCTAGCTTGCACACCAGCCGCTCCGCATACCATAACCACAAGGTAACATGGTGCAAGGATGTCTCCTGTAACCTCCCAGTTTACGGCTGAGGGGCAGCACGCCCCTAGAAAGCCTTTCCCTCTGTGCAGTGTAAACCTACTGGCTAATTTTCCTTCAGCTCCTGCTGCCTGCTTCGCTGGCTTTTGTGTTTCACCAGAACTTCACTCCTTACAATGCTTTTTGAAGATGTTGATGGGAAATAATGTCAGTTTATGTAGAGAAAATCAGGATCTCTAAACACGTGAGGTTGGCTTGCAAACTGCAGAGCTCTGGCTTCTGTTTCCAGAGGCATCTGGCTTAAGGTGATAGGAAAATACTCGGTTAAGTAGTGGTTAGACTGTAATTGCGGCAAACGCAGATGCCTGCAGATAGCCTTTGCTAACCACTTGCAGGCTTATGTTTAGATACTGGTCGTTCCATTTCCATTTAAGCCTGAGGGGAAGAAAATGTGAAAGTCCATTCTTAAGCCAGGTGTCTTTTGTTCTAGGATGACTTTTTAAGATTAGTTGCCCTTCTCAGGGGACATTGGCCAAGAGTTAAAGCAACGAGTGCCAGATTTCCCCAGGATCCTATATTTCAGTTGCCTTGTTACACTGCTGTCTGTTGTTTTTCCTTTGCCTATGTTATCTTTCACTTTACAGGATCAAGCGTTGCTAAGTAAAGCCATTCAGTATTTGAGCTCCTCAACCAAAGAAGGAAAGGACCTTGATCCTGAAGTGTTTCAGAGGCTGGTCATCACTGCTCGGTCCATTGCTATTATGAGACCCAACAATCTGGTCCATTATACGGAATCAAAGCTGCCACAGTTGGAAACAGGTAGAGAAAGCTGGATTTTGCTTCAGCTTGCGCTGACTGAAGGTGTCTTGGGGTATCTGGTTCGGTGTGACAGGGGTTGTATTTGACACATTTGTTAGGTTGGTGACAGTTCTCGTGATGAGGATATCAGAGCCTCTGACCAAAGCTGTTTTGAGTAAAGTTGGTGTTACTCTGCTTGCTAAGGTTTTCCCCTGCATGGATCTGACAACTCTTTCTGAATCTGTACAGAGAACGAAGAAGGGCAGGAGGTGCAGAAGCACGCTGAAGGAGATGGCTGCACATTTATTACCCAGCTGGTCAACCACTTCTGGAAGCTACATGCGTCAAAACCCAAAAATGCCTTCCTTGCCCCAGCCTGCTTGCCAGGTGTGGTAGCTCTTTTTTGCTATTGTAAAGCTTGTGGGTTTTGAAGGAAGCCCATTTTAAGCTTGTAAATAGAGAAAGCGACTTGTTGCAAACTAGGCTTAAGGTGTTAATGATGCAGTGAATGCTTTCTAAGGCATATCTGCTCAAATTCTGTTGTTCAAAAGTATGTGTATTGTGCCAGTAAAGAGGGACTGATGATTGATTTATTCACGTTTGACTTCATGGATGGGGTTAGAGGATGCTCAGTGGTGCGTGTATGTGGCGTGCGCAGATTCCATTAGGCAGACAAGACTGGTGCGTAAGCTCGTTTTGGATGGAAACCTCAGTGTATTTGGGGCGCTGACACTGCGCCTTGAGGTCTGCAAACCAAAGATGCCTCCTGTACTGTCTGTCTCACTCTGTGTGCTGAAACGGAAAGATAGTTGATTGTAGTCCTACTTTTATTCCTCCTTAGGTCTCACTCATGTTGAAGCCACAGTCAATGCTTTGGTGGACATTATCCACGGATACTGCACGTGTGAACTGGATTGTATCCATACAGCATCCAAGATTTACATGCAGATGTTACTTTGCCCGGTGTGTAATCTTGCTCTGCTGTGCTTCAGCCTATAAAACTGCACCAGGGGAGGTTTATATTGGATGTTAGGAAGAATTTCTTCACCAAAAGGGCTGTCAGGCATTGGAACGGGCTGCCCAGGGGTCACTGTCCCTGGAGGTATCCAAAGGACACGTAGGTGTGGCACTTAGGGACATGGCTTGGTGGGACTTGGAATTCCGTGTTAGGTTAACAGTTAGGCACAACAATCTTAAAGGTCTTTTCCAACCTAAATGGTTGTATGATTCTGTAATATGAAGAGCATTAAATATGGGTAGAATGTAATATGTAGTGCAGTTACAAAATATAGAAGCATGTCGTCAGAAACATACAGCCAGAAGTGAAGGAAGGAGAAATTTCTCTCCCCTTTTAGTCAGTTTGTTACGTGCAGCATGAGGAACGATTGCCGAGGAAAACAGGGAGGTTAGAAGTTAGGCAGTGACATATGTCGTGGGTGAATCATGTCCAACGCAGAGTCATAAGTGTATTTTTAGCTATTCTTCCAAATACCGTGAATAAGCACTTAAAGCTCAAGTAGTTTAATGATTAACTATTAACTCTCCAGGATCCTGCAGTGAGCTTTTCTTGCAAACAAGCTTTGATCAGGGTGCTGAGACCGAGGAACAAGCGGCGACATGTCACCTTGCCGTCCTCTCCTCGGAGCAATACTCCTATGGGTATGCATGATCCATTCCTCTTTGCCCTTAAATGAGCATGACCTGCTTGATTTGTCAGAAAAGACAAGAAAATAGTCTTTTAAATAGGACAAACTCCAGTCTCTTTCCTTTCTGTTCTCTTTTGCCCCCTAAAAACTTTTTTTTTTTAAATTTTCACCCCTTCTTTGATGTTCTTGGGTTCAAAGAGGAGATCTCTGAGAGATTCCTATGTCCATGTTAGGGAAACGTGGCTGTTTGGTCTAGGGGGTGGTAATCCAGACTGTCCAAGTATTTCTGTGCATATTTTCAAGTCCCTCTCAGTCACAAAGGTGTGTGCTGACTAAAATTAGGGAAACAGATCTCCATCCCAGAGATACTTTTCCAGCATTGATGTGAACTGTAGTTGTCATGGATTTACTAGTGGCTGGGGGTGAACTGTGGACAGCTTGGGTTCTTCCCCAGCATTCATTTCTTGTCCATGATGACGTGAGTAAAGAGTGCGTTTGAGAGTTAATTCCTTTGTAACTCAGGAGATAAGGATGATGACGACGATGACGACGCAGAAGACAAGCTGCAGAGTTCTGGGATGGCAAACGGCGAGCATATCCGACAAGAAAGTCAGGAGCAAAGCGAAGTTGATCACGGGGACTTCGAGATGGTGGTAAGTCCTGAGTGCTTCTCTTTGGAGCCTTTTAGGTATGTTAGGCACTCGAGTTAGCCATGATGAATCAGCTTGTAGTGCTCCGTTAGCTGGTGGTGGTGTGGTGAAAGCTCTCACTGTGTTTCCTCTCCGTAGTCTGAATCTATGGTTCTAGAGACTTCAGAAAATGTGAATAATGGGAACCCTTCTCCCCTGGAGGCTCTTCTGGCTGGAGCAGAGGGATTCCCGCCTATGCTGGATATTCCTCCGGATGCAGATGACGAAACCATGGTGGAATTGGCTATTGCCCTGAGCCTGCAACAAGATCAGCAAGGTAAGATGTAGGCGCTATTGGCAGTCAGAAAGGTAAAATAGGGTATGAGGAAACTGGGAAGGAAACAGAGCAGAAGCTGCTGATGTCACCACTGACAAAGCAAAGAGTAGAAGGACGTAGAGAAGGTCAGAGTTAACATAATTCCCTCACAGAAACAGGCTCATTACTTGTTTTCTTCTTGCAGGGAGCAGCAGTAGTGCGCTTGGACTTCAGAGCTTAGGACTGTCTGGCCAAGCCCCCAGCTCTTCCTCTCTTGATGCCGGGACGCTCTCAGATACAACAGCATCAGGTAACTGTTAACTGCGAAGAATCAAGCTTTTTTTTTTTTTTTTTTTTTTTTTTTTTTTTAGCTCGCGGTAACTTTTAACTGGGAAGAATCAAGGTTTTTTTTTTTTTTTTTTTTTTTTTATTTTGACTTAAACAATGACTTAAAGTCTGTATGTAAATACAGTTTTAAAGAGCCAATTACTACTATTGGCTTCATATACTTCCGGTAGCATATCTATGGCCTTTTCCTGCTTTGATGGACTTTTGTTATAGACTGCTGAGGACATTATTTCCTCGTAAAGCAGACCAAATAAATCACATATTGTATTTCCTTTGAATTTAGAATAACTTGAAGACATTGTTCTTCAAGAAACATATATAATTGTCTATCTGATGTGGAGGTTTCCTTCTCAGCGTACCTCCCCTCCACTGCTTTTAGCAGACTGATCTGTAGTTGAACTGACACAACAACCAAAGAGAAATATTTGTGGCTTTTCTTTTGTAGCATGTGCTTCTTTTGAAGTTATATCAAGACAGTGTTTTTACTTGTAACAGCTCTCTTCATTCTCTTAGCTCCAGCGTCTGATGATGAAGGCAGTACAGCCGCGACAGACGGCTCAACTCTTCGCACCTCACCTGCAGACCATGGTGGGAGTGTGGGCTCGGAGAGCGGAGGCAGCGCGGTGGACTCCGTAGCTGGTGAGCACAGCGGTAAGTACCTCTCGCTGCACCACTGTCCCTACGTCTGTTTTCTGCTGTAAGAGGACTTGAGCAGGGCGAGAAGGGGGCGTGTGATCCCTGTCAAAGGAGAAATCTTTGCTCCAGCTGGTGTGGCCATGCAGTGTTTTATGGTTACTGCCAAAGTGCCCTGCTGAGTAAATGTTTACTCGCTTTTTGTGCTTCTCTGGAAGTGTGGAATCTGCAGTAGTCTTTGCTGGCCTGGAATAGCAGAATGCAGTAGCCTAGAGCAAAACTGAAAGAACTCACTATCCTACTTGGATAAGTTTGGATGGGATAGAACTAATTTCTCTTTCTTGCTTGAGACTGATACCCAGGTAAAACTAGACAGACTTTTATGTCCATGCTGCCCATCCTCCGTATGTAACACGTGTCTTCTGACTCAGTTTAAATTACTGCTGTGGAATCAGTTCAGTTTGGGCCACAAAGATGAGGGCGAGCAAAGGAGTGCTGGGGGCGTCAGTGCCATCTTTGGAAATGACTCTAGTAGCTTTATGAAGGTAACTGAAGACACCATGTCCTTAGAACCGCAGTCCCCAAGTACAGTCATCTGTGTTGATTGTTACAATGCAGGCCAGAGGTACGTTCTGTTGTGCTGACATTGTCTTTCCCTTTCTTTTTTCCCCGCAGTGTCTGGCCGAAGCAGTGCCTATGGGGACACGGCAGCTGAGGGCCACCCCGCCGGGCCAGGCAGCGTCAGCTCAAGCACGGGCGCTATCAGCACTGCCACGGGCCAGCAAGAGGGCGATGGATCGGAAGGGGAAGGGGAGGCAGAGGGAGACGTCCACACCAGCAACAGGCAAGGAGCTTTGCTTTCCTCTTCAGAAATAGCCTGTCTGGTCTGCAGTGCCATTGTGTACGGAGGAGTGGACTGTAGGTGTCTGACTTCTGCATCATTAATGAAGTATGATTGGTGATTCTGTTGGATAATAAAAATTGGAAGTCAGAAACCCAGAATAGAGCCAACTGCCATTGCAAAATGCCCCCTCTGTGCATTCACCATGTTACACGTACCTAATCCATGTCCCACTAAACAGCTACCTGTACAAAGTGAGGAAAAAACCCTACCTGAGTTTATTAAACAGAGGAATCGCTAAAATCTACAACTTGGGAGCCCGTGAAATTCAGTGTTAGGGGGGAAAAAAAAAAGTATGTGCAAGGGTGCTAAGCGCCTTGGGAAGGATCTGCAATTTTGTGGGAACAGGTGGTCAGTACTTTCTCCAGTGCGGTTTGGAACTGATTTGTAGTGTCTGTTTGCAGGCAGCAAATCTCCAGGCAGGCGTGGTAGGCAGCATAGTTCTGAAATGAAGAACTACGTCTGCTGTCGGGGTTGCTCTGCATTTTTGACATCGCTTGACTGTGAAGTCTGAGGGAGTCCACTCCTGTCTGTACTGAGTTAATGACCTTAGGGCTTCTTCGTGCTCTGAATTCATGTCATAAATGGCAGTCCTGTGCTGATAATCCTGCTGGGTCTAATATTTCTTGTGATTTGTCTCAAGTCCTTCGTTTCTGATTCCTGGCTTCTGACTTCCCAGGCTGCACATGGTCCGACTGATGTTGCTGGAGAGGCTGCTGCAAAACTTACCTCAGCTGAGGAATGTTGGAGGAGTTCGGGCCATTCCTTACATGCAGGTGACTGAGGAGGGTCAGGAGTTAAGCCTTAATAAAACAGTTAATGACTAGTACTGTCGGGTTTCCATTTGCATGCTTTTCCCTTTCACTTTCCTGCCTAGTCACAGTGTGAGTCCAGCTCTGAAGCGTTTGATTGGCTGCCCAGCATTCCGGTTCCGTAGATTTTTGCTAGATGTGTACCCTTTCTTAGCGTGGCATTAGTCGGCTGATGAGCCAAAGGCTAAAATCCTTGAGCCCCGATGTATCTGGGAGAGTCTTTTGGGTTGACACTGAATGTTCTTATTGAACGTGATGGCGCAGGCAGAATTTGGGGCAAGAACGTAAATTAATCGAGACAAAATCTGTAGGGGTTTTATGAAAGATAATACGTATTTTTCTTAAAAACATGGAACCTTTTTTTATTCACTGACTCCTATTCCCAGGTTATTCTGATGCTCACAACAGACCTAGATGGAGATGATGAGAAAGACAAGGGAGCTTTAGATAACCTTTTGTCCCAACTCATTGCAGAACTGTGCATGGACAAAAAGGTAAGCTGGGGTATGAGCACGCTTCCATTTGCTCCTCCTAGACGGGGCTTCCTCTTGTGGAGAGGAATTAAATGCATAGGAGTCACAGAAACGCACTGCTGTACGGATGTGTTCGGGCAGTCTGTTTGTCTTGGCTCACTTCATGTAAGGTAGAAAACGACCTGAGTCACTGTTTCCTGGTTCTGGAATCCAGAAGTGAGCATGAAAATGTTTTCCTTGAATTAAACTCTTAAAACAGGCGTGTTCAACGATGCAGAATTGACATCTATACTTTTTCATTTGTGTAATACTCTTCTCTGGCACCCAGGCCAGTGTCTACCTTTATATAGAGGAATTTGCCTCTTAATTAGTATTACTGCACGAGCTTAAATTGGAAATGCTTCATGAGGCTCAGAACACTGAAATTCAGATGCTTAGGACAGTATGCTCAGCTTTGTAAGCAGACAGGCTCTCTCCTTGCAGGACGTGTCTAAGAAAAACGAACGCTCTCCTGTGAACGAAGTGCACTTGGTGGTCATGAGGCTGCTCAGCGTGTTCATGTCCCGAACTAAGTCAGGATCCAAGTCTGCCATTTGTGAGGTACATTGTTCAAATTGCTTGGTTGGGGGGCTTTTTTTAATCCAAGATGGTCTAAAAGCTGCTAACAAATAGCTGGTCTAAACCTGAAAAACAGTTAAAAGTGCTTTGGTAAAATTTATAAGGAATCTGTAATGTTACTTTAATCTTGTGGAAGAAAAGATCTTTGCTGAAACTCAGAGTGGAGGAAAAGGACAAGTAGATTTGCTCGTTTTGTGCAGTTTCTGACTGAGCAAAGGGCAGCCTGTTAATGATGTTATTTAAAACGGACTAGCAGATTTTTTTCCTTCCATCTTCCTGGTGCTGAAGGGGTTAAAGAGGATTTGTAATGTGATTATTGGAAAGCAATATGCTGCTGTGTCAACGTAAAAGTCGCTAAGAGGATTCCTTAGATATTTGTTGCTAAAAGGTACAGTAATAAGGCATAAAAAGCAGTATGTGTGGTGGGAAGAAGATTAATAAAAAAGCATAGAGGTTAAAAAATTTAGTCTGAACTGCATCAAATTTTAATGAGCTTATGAGCTGTGGGGTTTGTTTGGATTTACAGGGCTGCTTTAATAGTTTTATTTACAGTAGCTTTTTCTCCAGCCTTTGTTATTCACTTGAGCTTCCCACAGAAATCAAAGCTCATCGTCTTGCAGAATGCAGGTGGAGCAATACCTGGGTGGAGCAGAGCCTCTGAGCGGCATCTGCAACAGGGACTCTCTATCTACCAGAATTCACCCCCAGCTGGCCAAATCCCAGATAAACAAATAGAAATCCCAACTTTAAAAAAAAAAAAAAAAACAACAAAACAACCCTAAAAAAAAAAGAAGCTGGGGAAAAAAAAGAGCCCTAGTTGTCTAATCCATGGCAGAGTGGCCTCTGGCACATGTGTCGAGGGGAGATTAGACTTAAGAGGAGATTTTATTTGTTTTCCTTTACTAAGCGCTTGTTCAAAAGAGTCTCTGTAAATATTTGAGTTGCTTTTCATAAACACAAAAACCCAAAACCCCCAACCTCAAACAAACCCCAAACTTAAAAGCTGCCTGGAAAGTTTCATAAAAACCTGCTCTCTTATCCAGACTGTCGGCAGCTGCCGTCTGATTCTACGGCTTCCCCTGCTCTGCCCACACGGTCGTTCTCAGGTGCTTTAGTAATCCACCTCCTCTTTCTTCCAGTCTTCCTCCCTCATCTCTAGTGCCACCGCCGCTGCGTTGCTGAGCTCGGGTGCTGTTGACTACTGTCTGCATGTGCTGAAGTCTTTGCTGGAGTACTGGAAAAGCCAGCAGAATGACGAGGAGCCTGTAGCCACCAGCCAGCTCCTGAAACCTCACACTACTTCTTCTCCACCTGACATGAGCCCCTTTTTCCTCCGTCAGTATGTGAAGGTGAGTCCTACTCTACGCTCTTATCTCCACCGGACCTGCAGTGAAAGGCTGCTGCACAGAAGCAAGAAAACACATCCTTGCAGGACTGGTTTTCCCATAGTAGCACCCTTAAAATCCATTCCCTTAGCGTGTTGTTACAACTAGGATTGCCCTGAGATCTCTCGGAGCGGCCCAGCTCGCTACATCCATCGCTGCACTCTGAAACCCGGCAGTTCTGTGGAGCTGCTGGCGCTGTTTCTGGTTGAAGTGTGTGTCTTCCTGAAGGGAATCTACTCCATTGCCTGACTCCTTTTGCTTGGTTTTTTTCCGCTGCGACTGGGGCAAGGAAGTTGATGGGGATCTCCATGCTAAATCCTAGACTGGTTGAACCACCGTGGTTCCTTTGTGCCAAGATGCTGCTGGGGAAGGGGGGGCTTTGAAATGTGTACAGGTGCAGTGAAAAAAGCCCAGTTAAATGTAAGAACGTCTCATAAAGTTGAAAGCTCATGTTGCCTTATTGCTACAGACCAGCTTACAGCGTCCTAGTTGCCATCTAGTTGAAGTCCTCCTGTGGGTTTACTGGCTTGTTTTATTTATCAGCTGGGAACGTTTCCTCTGGCTGCAAAGCTGCAGAAAAGCTTTGTTTTCGGAAAATCAGTAAATGCACCCTGTAGCATGACATGACACCCCACTGGGAGTGTTTGGTGCCAGAGCCTGATGGATTGCTCTTGCTATCAGGGTCACGCTGCAGATGTTTTTGAGGCCTACACTCAGCTCCTGACCGAGATGGTGCTGCGGCTGCCCTATCAGATCAAGAAGATTGCAGACACAAACTCCCGCATCCCACCTCCCATCTTTGATCACTCCTGGTTTTACTTCTTGTCTGAGGTAAGTGAGAACGTGATACACCTACAGGTTTTAACAAAAGTTTCTAGTAACCTTAATTTTCATGGGAGAGATGAGCTTTTGTAGGCCTGATATAAGATTTTTATTGTTTTCTCCCCCTTGAGAAAAGGTGAACTCTCAGCTTTGTTTTACTCCTGTTGAAGAGGGATCTGTAGGAAGGCATATGTGAAAAATAAGATTGCTGTTACTCTCTGTACCTCAGTGTTTGCTGCCAGAAAACTTTCTCTGAGATGGTAAAAGGCACCACCATGCTCAGTTGTTGATACTTAACTTAGTCCTTAAAAAAGAAATTGGTAAGATATTTGCAGTGTCTCTCTTCAGTTCCTTTGGTTGTATAGCTTGAGATAACAAGTTATCTTACATTTGCACAAGTTTGGGGAAGAATATCTTAATTAGGCTGGACTAGCTTTTTGTTTGAGGTCACAGATGACCAAGAATGGGTTTCAGCAGCAGTTTCAGAATTGCGCAGCTCAGGGTGCTGCAGTGTTGCTGTGCAGTGTTTCTCCTGCCTGGGACTTGCTTTTTTTATGTGCGCCTTTTGCAGCACCTTAAAGCTGACATCTCCCATATCTTTTCTTCTCGTGAGAAAATGCGTCTTAATTTTGTTGGCGCAGGTTGCCTGCTGGTGAGTTCACGGTGCTGATGTTGGCTTTTTTTTGTCTAGTACCTGATGATCCAGCAAACTCCATTCGTGCGCCGCCAAGTCCGCAAGCTTTTGCTCTTCATCTGTGGATCGAAGGATAAATACCGCCAGCTCAGGGACCTCCACACGCTGGACTCTCATGTTCGCGGAATCAAAAAGCTCCTGGAAGAGCAAGGCATTTTCCTCCGTGCCAGTGTGGTCACAGCAAGTTCAGGCTCTGCCCTGCAGTACGACACGTTGATCAGCTTGGTGAGGACAAGCGCGTATGTTGCGTTTAGGTAAGATGTCCGTAAGAGAAATGCTGACTTGATGGTTAATGCTGTCCCATTGTCCCTTTCAGATGGAACACTTAAAGGCTTGTGCAGAGATCGCCACGCAGCGAACAGTGAACTGGCAGAAATTCTGCATTAAAGATGACTGTGAGTTCTTCCTCTGAGGGTGTTTGAGGGAGCAGAGAAGGGGTTGCGTTGCGAGTCTTGGTCTGACCCAAGACTTCTTGGGTGGGGAAGCTCAGCAGAGAAGGGGGGACAGCTGAGAGTTTTGAGTAGGACTGAACTGTTTCCAGTACTAATTATCATAGTGCTCTAACTGCATCTCCTGAGCTAAAGAATGCAATATGGTGCAATGGATAACTTAGAAGAACAGCAGGAGGAGTTCTGTGCCCTCTTGCTTGCACTGCCTTTGTTCCAGTGTGTAATCTGGGATGAGACACTTTACCTTGGTGTACCCAGATGTTGTGCTTCTCTAGTTCAGGGACAGGAAGGTTCTGTGAGTTTGTGGGATGGCCCTCGTTACATTCAAAGGATTTTTTTTGTTTGGGGCTGGGTTTTTTTTGCTTGCTTTTTAAAAAATTGAGGCTTACAGATTTTCTTCTCTCTGCAGCGGTTCTGTATTTCCTCCTTCAAGTCAGCTTCCTGGTAGATGAAGGAGTGTCACCAGTTCTGCTGCAGTTGCTGTCTTGTGCTCTGTGTGGCAGTAAAGTGCTGTCTGTGGCTTCATCCTCTGGATCAAGCACCTCTTCCACCTCCGCTCCTGCCGCGTCGGGTTCTGGGCAGTCAGCAACGCAGAGCAAATCCTCCACCAAAAAGAGCAAGAAAGAAGAAAAGGAAAAGGAGCGAGAGGGTGAGCTGCAGCCGTGCCCTCTTCTGTGGTGGTTTTAGGGGTGAAGTTGGCTCTTCTCAGTCGTTCTTGTGTCTGTTTAGAGAACTGCTTGCTTCTCATGATAAATTGCGCTGTTGTGAAAGGGTCACGGGTCATGGCACAGGCACTTGCAGGCTACAGCAGCAGTTAGGAGAGAGGAGCAGTTTTATATATATATATATTGGAGTGGATCAAAGATAAAGCAGTATGCCCTAAAAGTTGGGGCTGAAATCAGATGCTGGGTATTTCCCAAACCTACTGTGTGAGTATTTATTAACTTGAGTGGGCTTTAAGTTGTCTAATGGAAGCTACCTATTCCAGTGACAAAGGAGCTTCCACCTAGCTTGCCGATCCTGGGTTGTAGGAGGTTGAAACGCTCATGGGGATTAAAACAAGTACTGGGGATGCACACCCAGTTAGCTCTGCTCTTCAGTGGTTGTGTTCAGACTTGTATCCTCTGTCTGACTTGTAAGATACGTTGGAGCCAGGGCTGCTGCTTAATGGGTATCCAAAGTCCTGGGAAAGTAATTAATCTTTCCTGTAAAAGTCATGGGCATAAATTCTCTCTTGGCTTTTCTTCAAGGAACCATTTTGGCTTTCTCTGTCAGATGATTCTCTGTGAGCCTTCTCCCTGCCCCACCGTTGATCCTGTTCTTTTTATCAGGATGTATAGTACATTTCTCTAGATCCTTACCGGCAAGTTTTCCAGTAGTTTCGTTCTGTGTTAGTCAGGAGTACTAGGTTATGTTTTTGGAAGAAGAAAGGAACATTAAACTTGCTTGTCTCCATTATCCTCACTCTGTGATCTATAAAACAGGAAACTGGCCTGGCTGTAAGGTACTGTATTCATCTGCTTTCTTAATTCTCCCTGTCTTCTGCCACCTGATGTCCTGTAGGCGAGAGTTCGGGCAGTCAGGAGGATCAGCTGTGCACAGCCCTGGTGAACCAGCTGAACAAGTTTGCTGATAAAGAGACCCTCATTCAGTTCCTGCGTTGCTTCTTGCTGGAGTCCAACTCATCCTCCGTGAGATGGCAGGCGCACTGCCTCGCGCTCCACATCTACAGGTGAGCTGGGAGAGCGCCTCTGACCGGCCTCGGGTCAGTCATGAAGAGCTCTGTCCTTGTGGAAGAGTTGATGCTTGAGCCTCTGTCCCGAAGGATGCTGAGCCTCTCGGGTGACTGCATCCCTCCACATTGCTCACACTGTTTTGCAGTTATTGGGGCTGGAGGTAGAAATTGTGACATACTTGTTACTGACCAACAAGAGGTATCTGCAAGAAGCATTTCATGCAGAATCTGGCTCCTGACATCTATGGGAGTAGGTACTCGTGAGAGTGAATTTCTGAGGCAGGTGCAGGCTCATACAGTTTTAAAGGTAGGAGTTATGTAGGGAGAGGCACACTTCAGGGTGCTGACCTCCTTCAGGACTCTGGTTATTGTGAGACAGCTGCTTTCACTTCAGAGAGTACAGGAAAACTACTGGTGGCAAGAAGAGATGAGACCTAACTCCATGAGCTCTCTGTAGCAAGATAATAGTTTCCAAGTTTGGTGAACTGTAGCATGTGTTTTCCTTTTGAATAAGTTTCTGTGCTCCGTGGTCTAGCTGTCTTTACTAGCCTAATTGGTATGTAATCCATTCAACAGGAACTCGAACAAGTCCCAGCAAGAATTACTGTTGGATCTCATGTGGTCAATCTGGCCAGAACTTCCAGCCTATGGCAGAAAGGCTGCCCAGTTTGTAGATCTCCTGGGATACTTCTCTCTGAAAACACAGCAGACTGAGAAAAAGGTACAGTGTCATTCTGACAAGGAGGTACAGCATCCCAGGTCCTGCTGCTTCCTGTGGGTTATGTTAGTGCTCGTTCATGACGCAGCTGGGACAGAGAGCTTCTGGTGGAAATGGGTTTTGTTCCCAAAATTCGGATGTTGAAAAAGGCAGGGTCCTTAAAACAAAAAAATCCACACTTCCCAATTTGTTATTTTGTGGTGTGTGTGTTTTTAATTTAGAAAACTTCCTTCCCACAGGAAGCCTATGTGGGAAAATGCATTTATCTGCTAGCTCAAATTTTTAGATCTTTGATATTTCAGCTCCTAGAAATCTTTCGTAACCACGACTCTCCAACAAAGGAAGTGGTAGGATTTTCTAGAGGAACAGCAAGCTTGAGAACAAATCATTCAGATGCGCCGGTACTTGTAGGTGTATGTTTAAAGAGCTGGGAATGCTTCACTAATCTTAGCGGGGATTTGCAGTCACTGGCTGAAAAGTAGGATTGTTATTGTGGTAAAGGTCTAATGTTAGGATCTGTTGCATTCCTGGCTAATGATTTAACCACAATTCCTGTGGGTATAGTGCCACAAGATGAGATATCTTTGTAGCAATGGAAAAAAGATGTTGAGAAAACCATATTTTCCTAATTGTATTTCAGTTGAAGGAATATTCCCAAAAGGCGGTGGAGATCCTCCGGACTCAAAACCACATTCTTACCAACCACCCCAACTCCAACATTTACAAGTGAGTTACTTCTGACTTCGATCCATTTCTCTTTTCCGCGGGGGAGCCGCAGTCCATGTCGGAATGCACAGCTCCTCTAATAAAATCGTGGTGGTGGAAGGGCCCCTGCTGAGATCGCCTGCTTGCTGCAGCTGGCTTTGGGAGCAGAGCAGATTCCTGCCTGCCCTCTGCAAAATGTGGCATTCCAGGCGCTAACAGCAGTAGTTAGGCTTCAGCTTTTTTGGTGCATGTTACAAAATATCAGGAACAATTGGATCGTATAAAGCTGCAGAAATAAGTGTTATGGTGACGGTTAATTATATGGAAATGCTGCCTAGTGAATAATTTTCAGTGTGCTTTACATTGCAATGCTTCTGTTACTAACTAGAGGTAAACTAAAACTATTCTGATTGAAGGGCTTGTGTTTAAAATATAGTGAATGCCAAATTCTGTACATCAATGTTCTTCCCCTCATTCCAGCACCCTGTCTGGGCTGGTGGAATTTGATGGCTATTATCTGGAGAGCGATCCTTGCCTTGTCTGCAACAACCCAGAGGTGCCCTTCTGTGTAAGTAACTGCTGTTCTTAAACCTTGCCCTATTGTAGGGATCCCAGCCGTTTCCAGCAGCTTGATTGGCTGCGTTTCTGAGGTTTTGGGGATGTAATGTAGGCAGTGTGGCCTTGTTTTTTCTCTTCTCAGTACATCAAGCTTTCCTCCATTAAAGTGGACACGCGGTACACTACCACCCAGCAAGTGGTGAAGCTCATTGGCAGCCACACCATCAGCAAGGTGACAGTGAAGATAGGAGACCTGAAACGAACCAAAATGGTCAGAACCATCAATCTCTATTACAACAACAGGACAGTGCAAGCCATAGTGGAGCTGAAAAACAAGTACGTTGGCCCGTGGGGTTTGTGTGCGAGTCTCTGAATTTGGCATTACCATTTCTGCTGAGGTGCCTGGCTTCTGGTTTTAGCTAACGTTCCTTCTCCAACTGTTACTCCTTGCTGCCAGCCCGCATTGGATGGGATTGTTCTGACTCTCCTACAATAAATTGTTGAAGGAAAGATCCAAATTTCACCCAGAGCTTGAAATATGCCTGTAAAATTTCTCTACGCAGACTTTGTCCAGGCTCAGTTTTAAGCACCTAACTTAATTGCGTGGAAACTAGTATTAATTCCTAGAGCACCTCCTTGAGCGTTTGACTCTGAGAGGGATTTGGACCTTGCAGCATATCCAGAAATGCAGAAAGCATTAAGATGGCTTGTTTGAAGCCACAGAGTAGCATTCAAATTAGAAGTTGGATGGCCTAACTCTCGGCTGCTGCTTTACCTATGAAAAATGGCTCCTTTTCAATACACTGCTCAGTCTGGAGCCACTTCTGCTTATATGCTTTCCCTTCTTACTTCTTGAGATGTTCTCACCAGAATCAGATCTCTCTGGCTTAGGGATTAATCCGTGCCTGCCGCTTATTGCTTATTTGAAGTCTTAATCCTCTGTGACATCACAAGTGGCTGCTGTGGAGAGGATTATGATGTCACAAAGAGAGGATTCTGACTTCAGGTTGAGAATAAGCAGTAGGAGCAGATGAGATCTTTAGAAATAAATATCCTGTTTTCATGCAAATGTCTTTACTAATAAAAAAATGGAGGTGAAAATCCCTAGAAAATGTCTGTAGAATTAAAGTTTTTCCATGAGGCATCAACAGCTCTTTAATCCTAAACAGTCTCTCTCTATGAAGAGGATAAAGGCTTAAAATGTATTTCTGGCTACATATCATGTCAGTACAGAAGCTAAGGAAATGAATCCTAGCACTGCTCTCCATTCATCCCATTTAAAGTAGATTTGGAGCCGAGACGGTTGCGTTTGGCTTCTCTTCGTGCGTGGGCAGGGAGGGTACTTCCCCACTGACAAACGTTGCCGCTTTCTTTCCTTTTCCCAGGCCGGCTCGTTGGCACAAAGCTAAAAAAGTCCAGCTGACCCCAGGCCAGACGGAGGTGAAGATTGATTTGCCGCTGCCCATTGTGGCTTCGAACCTGATGATTGAATTTGCAGATTTCTACGAGAATTACCAGGCTTCCACGGAGACCCTGCAGTGCCCCCGCTGCAGCGCGTCCGTCCCAGCCAACCCGGGGGTGTGTGGGAACTGCGGTGAAAACGTGTACCAGTGCCACAAGTGCAGGTAACGTCATCCTCCTTCCTCCCCGCGGAGCCAGCACCGGGGCTTTACAGATCCCTTGTGCTGTTGCCCACGTTGGATGTTCAACAAAATACCCTGCTATTTAAATACACGATTCTGGTTAATACAGCCACACAATCAAATTAGTTGGGAAGTATAAAACAGGCTTACAGGGATTTCATGTTAATGCAGGCTAACAAAGGAGAACTGATACTACAGTACTGAAAAACACACAAGTTTCAGATCAAGCCCTCTGAAGTTTAAACAAGAATTCCCAGGAGGTGATTGGTTTTGGCCTGCCTGTGCAGGGGCATGAGGCTGGAGTTCAATTATCCAATTGCTGGGCGGGGGGGGTTCCCCACAGGATCCCTGACTTAGCGTGCGGGACAGACAGTACTCGCTGGTCTATTCAGAGCTTTTGTTGTGCTCTCCTCATTCAGAGCAGGGCTCAGGGCCCAATTTACTGTGTGCTATTCAGCCTTTCACTACAGTATTATAAATCCTTCTTCTTTGTGAGTTTTGTCTCCTTATCTGATATCTCTTCTCCTCTTATTCCTGTCCCATATTCCTCTCTAATCCTCATGGGATTCAAGGTGTTGAGCAGATTCTTTCCATAGGTCAGCTGATCGCTATTGAAAGGTTTCAATACCCCTTCTTGAGTTATGGGAGCTATAAATCAGGTTGTGTCATGCCACTTTAGCCTGCAGCGAGATAATAAGTATGCTGTAGCTAGTCTCGCTGCAAGTGGGTAAGGAGTGAAAGCTATTGAAAGCCTAAACCTTGCAAATAAAGTGGTTCCTTATTATTTGTGTTCTCGTAAAGGGCACAGTGCCCTAGGCTGACGTTCTACTGGGGATTACTCCAGTTCAAGTAGAATTGTTGGGCACAAATTCACATCTGTTCCTGCTTTTTCCAGCCAGGATGTGGCACTGCTTCTGTAAGGATTTTTTGGGATTTTTTTTCCCCTGACTTGCAGGTTTAGATTCTCCTGTATTTCACTTGTGGCTTCTCCAGGGCGGTTTGGTGTCTTAGATATTTTAAGGTCCGTCCTTCTCTTGCTTACCGAGTCCCTTGGCAGCTTACTTCATTGCCTCAGTTACCTTGAGAAAGCTCAGCCGCATCCTTTGACCTTTTTGGCTTGCCTTTCAGGTCCATTAATTACGATGAGAAAGATCCTTTCCTTTGCAATGCCTGTGGGTTCTGTAAATACGCTCGCTTTGACTTCATGTTGTATGCCAAGCCCTGCTGTGCAGTGGATCCCATAGAAAATGAAGAGGATCGAAAGAAGGTGAGACTAATAGCAGATTCGTTAATGAAATCTGTATCTCTTGGCTGAGTGAAGAGCACAGGGGCGTCAGAGGTTCATCCCCTGTGGGAATAACATGAAAGCAGTGCTCCATCAAGGCTTCCCACTGGCTAATGCATTCCTTACGCCTTGCTCCACTAAATAAGTAATGTTTCAAAAGATGTAATTCAGTGCTTTACTTACAAACTGGCTGTCCAGCAGTGCATCTCTGCCTTGCTGTACGAGGGAGTGGATTTGGGTTGCACTGTGTGCATTGCCATCCCATCTGAGCAGCTCTGCTAATGAATAAAGAACCCATTGCAGTATGTGACCTGTCCCACGGTCTCAGTGTGCGCAGTGTAGTGTCAGCCAGTGGTACCTGTGACAGAAACAGCATCACTGTGGGTTTTTCCCCAAAAGAAGGCAAAAGAGACAGCAAACTTGGAGGTCGGTGGCTGTAGAATTAAAAATTGTGTCTGTACAAAAAGTAAGAGCTTCCTTTCTTATTTTAGGCAGTAACAAATATCAACACTCTCCTGGACAAGGCTGACAGGGTCTATCACCAGCTAATGGGACACCGTCCGCAGCTGGAAAACCTTCTGTGTAAAGTGAATGAAGCAGCTCCTGAAAAGCCACAGGTAACAAGGGACAAGGGATCTTGCACAGAAGCCCAGGCCGGTGAGGCACTGGCCTTTATGCTGCTGAGAGCAGCTGAAGTTCCTTCACTCAGATGCTCTTCTGCAGTAGCTATTTGTGTGTAGCCTCCATATATGATTCCTGTCTGTTTTCTGTTCCAGGATGAATCTGGTAGCAGTGGAGGGATCAGTTCTACCTCAGCTAGTGTAAATAGATATATACTCCAGTTAGCCCAAGAGTATTGTGGTGACTGCAAGAACTCTTTTGATGAACTTTCCAAAATCATCCAGGTATGAGGCGCTTTGATTTGATTTGGAGTCAAGTGTTGTTTTCTGTCGCCAGATACCGTGCACATCCGAAATTGATAGTAAGATGTTGCTATTCTGTGTTTAATGATACTGCTAACAGTAGCTGATCAGCTGCCTGTTTTCAGGGAAATAAGAAAATAATCATTTTTAGGAGTTATGCTTGCCGTTAATCCTATGGATTTGTCACATTTCTAGTGTTAGATTGCATGTAATGTAAACAACAAGCCTTTAAACAGGGCGGATAACTGGCAGTTAGGCTGATATTTGTAATGGATTTCCCAAATCTGCCGTTGACTCGAAGGATCTCAAGTTCTGAGATACTTGCTTAAAAAAGTTTCTCCACAAAATGCACAGGAAAAACAATCTGGGAATGGGATTAGCAGTTAAGTGCTGCCTCACAGTTCCACAACTTTTCGTTTCTCCATTTCTGTGTTTCCAGAAAGTGTTTGCCTCTCGGAAGGAACTCTTGGAATATGATCTCCAGCAGAGAGAGGCAGCAACGAAGTCCTCACGAACCACTGTCCAGCCCACGTTTACTGCCAGCCAGTATCGTGCCTTGTCAGTTTTAGGCTGTGGCCACACGTCATCGACGAAATGCTATGGCTGTGCCTCAGCTGTCACTGAGCACTGCATAACGTTGCTCCGGGCTCTGGCGACCAACTCTGCCATCCGGCATATCCTTGTGTCCCAGGGCCTTATCCGAGAGCTCTTTGACTACAACTTGCGGCGGGGCGCAGCCACCATGCGGGAAGAGGTCCGTCAGCTCATGTGCCTTCTGACCAGGTTAGATCTGATTCCCTCTTTGCAGCCCCTGAGTGCCCGTGAACTCTGGAAGGCCACGGGCTTGTAAATGCACAGTCAGAAAGCGGGAGCTTTAGAGGGAGGAGATGTTAGGTCAGCAAACTGCAGACTGTAACTGCTTGTACGTTTGTTATCAACTAAGCTGAAATCCCAGGAGCTTTTGGTATTTAGTATGAGCACAGCATAACTGTGTTTTCTCTCTCTCTGGAATTAGGGACAATCCAGAGGCCACACAACAAATGAATGACTTAATCATCGGGAAGGTTTCTGCAGCCCTGAAGGGACACTGGGCAAATCCAGACTTGGTGAGAGACTCCAATGTTTTCCCGTTTCTTTTTTCTGTCCCCTTGCAACTTGCTGGTGTGTTCTAATCATGGCATCTTCTCTTTTATCGTGGTCCATTTGTAACACAGAAGGTGTTTGTGTCTTTACTATCTCAAGATAAACGTTAGAGTAGAGCATGAAATGATGTGATTAGATGTATGCCTGAGTGTCCTCCGACAGTTCTGCCTGTCCTGGCTGTTGCATGCAGCTCTCAAACCGGCTGCCAGTTGTCCCAAATGGGCGTGGGATTAAATTTACTTAGAACAATGTATTTTTGAACCTGTGTTTTTTAAATATCAGAAGGCAAAATGGGCTGCTGCCTCACCAAGAACATGTGTCCGTTACAGGCTAGCAGCCTCCAGTATGAAATGTTGCTGCTGACAGATTCCATCTCGAAGGAAGACAGCTGCTGGGAGCTCCGACTACGCTGTGGTGAGTTCAGATGACTAATGTGAAAGCTTTATTGTAAAAACTATGCCCAGGTCCATGCGCTATAGTGAGATTTAAGGGAACTGAGGCTGACTCAGCTTGTGATGAGAATTAAAAGTGGAGTTAGCTCAGGTAGCTCTGTCTCAGGGTAGCATGATTCTTAAAACAGGAGTGCTGAGAAACAGCGAGGCGGAGGTGTCACTGGAAGGATGCAAGACTGTCTTGCTGTAATAGAAGATAATTGTTTTCCATCCATGGCTGCATGAGAATGTGATAGTTTTGTGTGACGATATGAGGTCTTACCTAACTCAAAACACTTGTAATTCGCTGTACAGAGCTGTGGGGGTGTATTGTCTACAGATCTTACAGTGGCACCAACATTTATGTCTTTTAGCTCTTAGCCTCTTTCTGATGGCAGTGAACATTAAGACTCCAGTCGTTGTTGAAAACATCACCCTCATGTGCCTGCGCATTCTTCAAAAGCTGATCAAGCCACCCGCTCCAACCAGCAAGAAAAACAAGGTGTGCTGCCTTAGATGTTGAGCAAAGCATCTGAGAATTTGCTGATTCAAGTCTGGTGCTCTGATCTCGCTGCTTAATAACTCTGTGAGGAAGCCAGGGCTTGCTTTTCCTGGTTGCTGGGGAAGCAGAAGCCCTGTGACTGTTGCCTTTGCCGACTGCAAATCTGAGATTACTGCTTTCCATTTTTTACTGTTCTTCGGTGGCTTTGACCACAACTGCTCAAAAACAGGCTTTGGTTTTTGTTTCCCCTCAGATTTGAGACATGGGGAAAGAGATACTTCAATGCTATGGCTTGCTTCTTTTGGGCGAGCTTTTGGTGCTTTCAGCAGCTTTGTAGAATCAAGTACCGTTGGCTCAGATTGTTAAATACAGAGCCACAATTCTGATAAAAATGGTACTGATTGGCCACCCCTTGATTGTAATTTAGGATAACATTTGCAGGGGAGATTGTATGTTTCTGCTTTGACCTAGATATCTGATAAACACAGATGGATGTCAAAGATGGCTTTATTGGTGTTTCCATAGTAACTGGAATAAGGCATCTCTTGTAGTTCACCATTAACAGAAACTGTAGACCCTGCTGTTGTCCAGGAGCTACGTTTGCCCGTTCACAGAGCAGACCAGTGGTGATTCACCTACAGGAGTTAATCTTAAGGCTGTGGCTTTCCGAAGAATCATAGAGCTTTTTTTATTTGTTAGGATGTGCCTGTGGATTCTCTGACCACTGTGAAGCCTTACAGCAACGAAATCCACGCACAAGCTCAGTTGTGGCTCAAGAGGGACCCCAAAGCATCGTATGAAGCTTGGAAAAAGTGCCTCTCTGCCCGAGGTAGTCATGTGCTTTTAGCTTTGTTAAATTTTGTGATGGAAGATGTATGTCCCTCCAGGATTAATAAGGAATGTGCTTCTGTCCCCTGATATCTGATACCATCTTCACACTTAGCTGTGTAGTCCTTAGCCGTAGTAGCCCTGACATGTGTAAGCTGTGTCACTCCAACCCTGAGCAGAAAATGCACTGTGCCTCAAGATAATCAGGGGAATGTAAAAAACCTTGCTTATTTAAAATTATACCAGCTGGTTGAATTCTCCTTGCTTATTTAAAATTATACCAGCCAACTGAAAAGCTGGTTGAATTCCCTGAGAGTCTATGGGATTTGCATCTGGCTTGGGAGAGAACATAGCTCCACACATAAAGGAAAATGGCAGCAAAGAAGTAAGAAGCTGCTCAGCTGGAGTGTGGAGAGTTCCAGCATGAAGAAAAAAGTACAGTGGCAGTTTGCAGTTAATAGCTCAAGAGAAATGTCATCAGCTGTGTTCAATGTTGCAGTTGTAGATGCCAATGGGAAATCTCCCAGCAAAGCGGAACTTCACCAGCTCTACTTGTCAGAGAAATACGTCTGGAAGTGGAAACAGTTCATGAGTCGCTGCGGGAAGAGAACTTGCCCTCTCGATCTTAAGCTGGGACACAACAATTGGCTGCGACAGGTAAGTGTGGGTGAAAACTCCAGTGGGGTACACTGGGCAGAGGTGGTCGGTAGTTTGCGGTGCCGTATGCGCTTTGCAGACAGTACGAGCAGTGATACTTAGGGCAGTTGTAACTGACAGCATCTAATTCCAAGTCAGTTTTGCAGCTTTGTTCCCTTAAAAATGCTGCATCTAAGCATGTATCTAACATTCTGCGTGTTCTTAAACTGAACCTTGAGTTGCCACAGTGCTCCTACCCACCTGCTTAGCTGCATTTTGACTGCATTTCATAGGTCCTTTGCAAAAGTGTTTCTTCTCGTGCGTGTGGCAGGTTGCTTACACCCGGCACTGTTTGCATGTTTTGCTGACAGGCAAACTAGGAACGCTCACAGAATCCAGTCTTTGGAAGAAAAAGAGAATGCTGCCACTAGGTCACCGAACTGCCCTCGCGTATGCTGTGCCTTTTGATGAAGTATTGCTAATTTACCTGCGCACATCAGACAATAGCACGTTTTCATGCTCTTCCCGTAGGTGCTGTTTACTCCTGCCACTCAGGCCGCGAGGCAGGCTGCGTGCACGATTGTGGAAGCTCTGGCTACCATCCCCAGCCGCAAACAGCAGGTCCTTGATCTCCTGACAAGGTATTTCTGTGTTGCCACACTTGACAGCTCCAGGATTATTTTTCTTTAATTCCCCTGAGAATCTTTCCCTTCTTCCAACTTTTCTCACACCTCTCCCTTGTATCCTTCTGGTTCATAGGTCTTTTGGGGCTGGATTCTAAAGCTTAATTAGATGGGATGATGAAGGTTTAGGGAGACTTACTGGTTTTTTTTTTTGGTGCCTGGCAATAAGCTATTGCAGTTCTGTACTCTCTTCCAACTCCTGTGGCATAACGCACCTCAACTGATGCTAGTGGCACATTTGGGGAGCTGCTTTTTGGGACAAAATAACGCTTAGCCATCAAGTATTGAACAGCAGTTATGCTGCTAGCTAGGAGGACAACAGGGAGGATAGACTTCTGGAGGCGTTTTCTTTGTTTCCGAGGTGTCCTTAAGCTATAAATATCTCTCGTTACTGTGAAGTGGTTATCAGCTTGTTTTTCTCTTTACCAGCTACCTGGATGAGCTGAGCATTGCTGGCGAGTGTGCCGCAGAGTACCTGGCCCTCTACCAGAAACTCATCAAACCATCCTACTGGAAGGTCTACCTGGCAGCCAGGGGAGTTCTGCCCTATATTGGCAGCCTCATCACAAAGGTATGGACTCGTGTGGAGGAACTAGGCAGCAACAGAATGCTTGTCCCTTGTCAGTTTGGCTTTTTTTTGCTTTGAAATCAGCTCTTTGTTCAGTACCCTGTTGCTGACCCTTGCCAGGTGTATGAAGTTCACACTTCCACGCTGTAATCTCTGACCAGAAAGAGCTACAGCGGTTTTAACCTCAGCTGTAGCAGTTCTCGGTGCAAACTGGCTGGTGCATGTAAAGTAACTGCTCTGGGGGCAGCTGTGCTAAGGGGTATAAATAGTGCTACGCTGACTTGGCACCAGGTCCAAGCTGGAAGCTCTCTTAGCTGCCAGACTGGACTCCGCAAGCCCTTCATGACAAGGGAGGATTAGGTGTGCTGCCGTTCCTTGAGTATGAATTACTGCCTGTTGGAGAAGCACTGCATTTAAGTCACAATCTTCAGTGTTAGGCCCTAAGAGTTTGCTGTGGGTGATCCCTGGTGTGCTCCAAAGAGGCAGATGATGCTCTCTGTATTAAGGGTGGCCTTGAGTCCATCATGGTCTGGGAAGGGACTTTTCACAAGGGCCTGTAGTGACAGGACAAGGGGTAACGGGTTTAAATTGAAAGTGGGGAGGTTTAGATTAGATATCAGGGAGAAATTCGTCACACAGAGGGTGGTGAAGCACTGGAATAGGTTGCTCAGAGAACCTGTGGATGCCCCATCCCTGGAAGTGTCCAAGGCCAGACTGGATGAGGCTTGGAGCAACCTGGTCTAGTGGAAGGTGTCCCTGCCCATGGCAGGGGGTTGGAACTGCATGATCTTTAAGGTCCCTTCCAACCCAAAGCCTTCTGTGATTCTGTGGAGGGCCACTGGAGCAAAGCAGTGGTAATAAGGAGGTATAGGCAGAAAATGAGGAGGATGTTTGTTTTCTTCTCCTCTTCCCTTTCCCTCCCTGCTGTTGCATAGCCACAGAGAAATCAAAATGGCAAGCTCAGTTGCTTTGCTGTGTTCCTTTACACCCTGTGTTAGACACCGGCCAGCTAGTCATTATTGGCATTGCAATTTCTTGTCCTAATAGGCTTGTTAATTATTTTCAGGAAATAGCTCGTTTACTTGCCTTGGAGGAAGCAACACTCAGTACCGATTTGCAGCAGGGATATGCCTTGAAGAGTCTCACAGGTATTTGGTGGAATCAATGCAAGTCCTGTAGTAGGATTAGAGATGGGGTGATGGTTGTTCTGTAACAGCATGTAGCAGAATTTCAGAAGGATGTGATTCAGTGTTCTGCAATTGTCAGCGCTGAATTTTTGCCATCGGTTTACCACTTAACCCCTAAATGGATTTTTTCCTTATGTTTTTGTGGTCAGTTTGAGTTTTTAGTTACTTGAACTGTGGTAACGTAGCGTGAGCAAACCAGCATATCACTTTCCTTCTCCGTTTCTTAATTGCGGTGTAATTCCTGGGGCCATTGCAAACACTGCTGGTTTATTCCTACCTACTTATCCTATAGTAGCCTTTCTTTTTTGAATCTTCCAGGGTATGTGTTTTTCAAAAACTTGGTGGAAATGACCATTAGCTTGGTCATTCTTTTCCCTATCCTCTTCCACATTCTTCAAAAGTTAGTGGAGTAATTCATAAAGCCTGGGAAAGAATCCAAGTGTTATTCTTTAATTCATTAGAGGAGCGACCGATTTGTAAGTCACGTACCACACTTGCTGTCACACCAGCAGAGCTCGCTGAACTATTGGAAGTGGAGCAGTCCTTTGCTTTTGAAATATATTGTGGTAGAAGAATGGCAGAAAGTGCAGAATTTGGTATGAAGCATTTAGAAAGCTCCCTTTTTTTTCCTCATTCCCTCAGTTCATACGAGGGAGCTTTAAACCACAGACTGACAATGGGAGTTGGAAAGAGCCATTGCATTGTGCTGCTTTTATGACACTGTCCCCTATATGCTGCCCACATGAAATGTAGAGAAAAACCCAACTCACTCCTGCTTTCTGAATATCTCGTTGCTTTACAGGTCTCCTCTCTTCCTTCGTGGAGGTGGAGTCCATCAAACGGCACTTCAAAAGCCGCCTGGTGGGCACGGTCCTGAATGGTTACCTGTGTCTGAGGAAGTTAGTGGTACAAAGAACAAAGCTGATTGATGAAACCCAGGACATGCTGCTGGAGATGCTGGAGGATATGACAACAGGTAAAACCACCTCGGTCCTGTAAATCCAGGGTTTGGGTCAACCAAGATGAAAATGTGGATTACAACAGCCATACAAAGAAATTCTTTCTGCAAGACTGCTGTAGTGAGGGTTTTTTTTGAATGTCTTGGACATTCAGATATTGCCTTTTGTCACAGAAAAGGTAAACAACATTCCTGGAGTGCTCTTATTTTCCAGGGATTTAAACCTTCTCCTTTTTATGGGATTGCTTTACTGCAGCCAATGCATGCTAAGGGTTTTCCTAGTAAACACACCAATAAATAGCCTTTCATCTTTTAAGTAGTGAGTACACAAAACAAGCGGACACCAAAGTATGTTGCTTATTGTGGAAGGACTTATTGTGTATCCCGAGTTAAAACAGAACCTGTAAAACTGACTCCTCTGTCTTTTGTAATACTTGTGTTTCTTGGCAGGCACGGAATCTGAAACCAAAGCATTTATGGCGGTGTGTATAGAGACTGCGAAACGGTACAGCCTTGATGACTACAGGACTCCTGTCTTCATCTTTGAGAGACTGTGCAGTATCATCTACCCTGTAAGTGTAGAGATGGCTGTAGCATTGCTTGTGAAGTTAAAATTCTTAAATGGGTATAAATGCTTGCATTTTGGGTTCCCTGCTGTGGCATGCTCTGTGCAAAACCGCAGAACCGGCAGAATTGTTTCATGCTGATCCTAGACATCCCCTAACTCCGTGTGTGTGGCCACGTGCAGCAGGATTCACCGGTGTCGGAAGGATTGAAGGTTTAGGGACATCCTGTTGCTCACTACTGTAAAAATGCTTAGGGAAAAACAACTTGCTCTGTCTCTGCTGCTGTTCTTCAGGAGGAGAATGAAGTGACCGAGTTCTTTGTGACT
>NW_010252096.1:0-8843 GCF_000690775.1 Eurypyga helias | reverse complement strand
CCTCAGCGGAAGACTTCTTACAGGGCAGAATGCCAGGAAATCCCTACAGCAGTAATGAGCCTGGCATTGGGCCCCTCATGAGGGACATCAAGAACAAAATCTGTCAGGACTGTGACCTGGTAGCTCTGCTGGAGGACGACAGTGGAATGGAGGTGAGAATGCACAAGTGGATTTCTTGCACAGGATACGTGGGGATGCCGTTTCTAGGCAGCTGATGATTGCTGGAATGGCGATGCACTGTGAGCTCTGCTTGACTTTTTTTTTTTTTCTCCCTTTCAGCTTTTGGTGAACAATAAGATCATCAGTTTGGATCTGCCTGTGGCTGAGGTCTACAAGAAGGTGTGGTGTCCCACTAATGAGGTATGTGTTCTGTTTGTATATGTTAACAGCACAAAGCACCTGTCCTTAACAAAAAAATGGATAAAAATAAAAATCACATGAGTCAAGATTTATTTTCTAGCATGTAATTTCTTGGATCTAATTGGTCAGCACCTCTTTGTGCTCAGTTCTGCAACATAAGTGATTTAAGAGCACATGGTAGTGACCCAGGTGAGGCTGTTGAACTTAGCTGTGTAGCATATCAGGTATGTGAAGCTGAGTAACAAACTTTCTTCCGTTCCTTTGGGGAAATGAGCTGCACTTTGTGTCATCGCCTTTCAGAGCGCATTTCACACTCCATCTGCACGTGACAGTTTAATGCCTGTGTACAGACAGGGACACCAGATTGCTCCGTCAGTCTGTGCTTCAGACGTGAACCCAGGTTATTTTTGCAGAGAGCAGCCAACATTTCCCCATGTTACTCTGCACTTCTGCTCTTGTGCTTTTCATGCAGGGACTCAAGAACTTGACAGATTTCATCCTCCCAGTTTGCTCTGTGTGTATTGCCTGTTTTTCAGATGAAGAAATGGACCCAACAGTCTAAAAGGACTAGTCAACCATAGAATCATAGAGTGGTTTGGGTTGGAAGGGACTTCTTGAAGGGAAGATTATCCAATTCTACCCCACTGCCATAGGCAGAGACATCCTCCACTAGACCAGGTTGCTCCAAGCCTCATCCAGCCTGGCCTTGGACACTTCCAGGGATGGGGCATCCACAGCTTCTCTGGGCAACCTGTCCCAGTGCCTCCCCACCCTCTCTGGGAAGAATTTCTTCCTGATGTCCACCCTCAATCTCCCTCTTTCAGTTTAAACCCGTCACCCCTTGTCCTGTCACTACAGGCCCTTGTAAAAAGTGTCCCGCTTCCTTGTAGCCCCTTCAGGCACTGGAAGGTGCTATAAGGTCCCCCCAGAGCCTTCCTTTCTCCAGGCTGAACAAGCCCAACTCTCTCAGCCTTTCTTTCTAGGAGAGGTGCTCCAGCCCTCAGTGTCACAGCAAGCTTGTTCCAGAGGTGGATGTGGTCCAGAACAAGCTCTTCCCTTTTCTTGTAGCCACTAAAATTAACTTCAGGAAGGAATCCACCTGACTAAATCTTGCTCATTATGAGTATGTTCTTCAGAGGCACTGCTGGTAGCCCTTGAGATCGTAACAGACAACTGGATTGCCTAACATTTCTTCTTCATTCCTCAGTGACTCTTGGGTTGCAGTCACCTTTGACCGAAACCTCAGTTTCCTGAAACCATTTGTTTGTTATGCTTGTGGGGGAGAATTCAAACAAAGCACCTGTTCTCAGTGTATTATAGTATGGGGAATGGGTCTCATCAAGCTTTAAGTTAAAAGCCTTCTGTACTGCAAAATCAAGCCCAAAGCTAGGTGAATTTTTGAGTAAGATACCCACTTGGATAGGGAAGCGAGGGGCTGGTGTATACCTGTGAATTCTAGCGCGAACTCTAATCAGGGTGCTGAGGGAAATTGGTGCTTGGATGCTCCGAGCGGCGAGGTGCCGCTCCTGTAAGATGCTGAGCGTTAGCCGATGTGTGGCTCTCCCAGGATGCAGTGCTGGTGGTGAAAAGCAGAGTTTGCTCAGCGTTACTGTCGCTCAACAGCTTTCATCTGTCTTCCTTTGTGTGCGCCTCCCCAAAGCGCTTCTGGAGCTGCGGCTCGCGTTCCCTAGGAAATAGACAGCCGCACAAGAACGCAACCTCAGGCCCCTTTTTGTTTCCCTTGTCTCTCACTGGCTTTTTTTGTTCATCTGCCATTTTACCAGGGCCCCTGTGGTGTTAATTGCTGGTCTCTAGCGTGGCCTTTGAGCAGATCTTCCCCCCAGGGCTTTCCCTGTGCTTATGTATTTGCTGTGACATTAAGCACTGCTTATTCCACATTAGGCTTAGTGCGCTCTCTGACAGGTTTTCTCTGGCAAGGTCTCCTGCTCCCAAATCTGGGATTTTTCTTTTCTGCTTTTTATTCAGACCTATGGATTAAAATGGAAAGTTTAGTCATATGCTGTCAGTATTTCCAGCTGGAAACGCGACTGGAAAACTAGCCCTTTCCCAGGGTAAAAGCACGGCTTGTGCTTCAGTGGGTTTGGCTCTATCATTTTAGTGATGTACTGTCTTACTGAAAGCTCACTAAATTGCCTTTTACTCCTCCTCTTCCATTTTCCATCACTGCAGATTTTATCTGTTTGAAAGCACGCATCCCATTAGCTTCTCCTGCTTCATTTACTGGGCTGTGCCCGATCCCTGTTTCCCAGGTATGCAGTGCAGTACCCTCAGAGGGAAAGGTTGCCATGGAAAGCAGGCGTATCTCTAGGCGAACACATTTCGCTTGACTAGATCTTTCACTGGTGCTAAAGGAAACTGTTGGAGGAGGTATGAGGAGGGGGAGACTGTTCACTCCCAGCCTGTCCATCTAGTTGGCAGTGCTGGGGAAAGGTGGTCAGAGCAAGAGATGAGTTATTGATGTTTTTGCAGGTGGTGGCTTTCCTCTTGTTTTTACTTCGTCTCGGTAAGGGCAGAATGAGGGAGCAAAAGATTTCTCTCGGTTACCATCCGCAGTCAAACCAGGGCAAAGGAGAACTGAGACTGGAGTGCACGTTACACGCTCTGACGGGGACTGGGCTTGTATACAAGTGTTCACAGAGGTATAGTTCATGTAATGCTCTCCTCTCTTGCAGGGGGAGCCGATGAGGATCATTTACCGCATGCGAGGGTTACTAGGAGATGCAACTGAGGAATTCATCGAGTCGCTTGACTCCACTACCGGTAATGCACTTGTCTCCTGAAAGCTGGGATTAGATTTGAAATCTGAGGTTTGCTGCAGAGCAACGACACTGTTATCCTCACAGCAGTGAGCTTAAAGTTGATTGACGTTGCTTTTGCTTCATTTACCTGCTTTACCTAGAGTGGAGGAGCATTTCAGCAGCGCTTTAAGTCTATACTTGAAATGTGAACACTTGCATGGCACAGGACCGTTCTGCCTGGCCCTTCTTAGGATTCTTGCTTGTAATTCTTTTCAAATTCGATACAGCTGAAGTGACATCAACTGCTGGTGAATGTGTCCTACTGTGCTTTCCAGTTTTGCTTTGCTGTTTTGTCCTCTGTGGGCTGCAGGAGCTTGCCTGACTGTAGCTCATTCCTCTCTTCACAACCTATGTCTGTCCTGCAGATGAAGAAGAGGATGAGGAAGAAGTTTATAAGATGGCAGGTGTCATGGCCCAGTGTGGAGGCTTGGAGTGCATGCTCAACAGACTGACTGGAATCAAGGACTTCAAACAAGGCCGGCACCTCTTAACCGTGAGTCTCAGCTGCTGTTCTTTGGGGTCAGGAGTTGTGCCTTGAAAAATGCTACGAACGATTGGAGCAGAGCAGAGGTTTTGATTCACTAATTCTTGAAAACCTGAGAAATTCCTTCTTTTCCCTCTCAGTTAAAAATTCTTTACGAAGATTTCAAGTGTGTGGAAGCTGAGGAGTTGATAAGACTAAGACTCTTGTTAGAGTGATTGTTTTCTGCCTTGGCCTTACTTGACAACCAAAGCTATCCTAAGTTTAATGTTGGTTTAAAAATCTAGCTTGTACTTTACCCCAGAGATCTGGAAACTAGGTATGTTATCAAGTGCGTTTAGTTTCGACAAAATCCTCCTACTTATTTAGAAGGTGATGTAGAGAATGTATTCTCTGTGTTTTGTAGGTGCTGTTAAAACTGTTCAGTTACTGTGTGAAGGTGAAAATAAATCGTCAGCAGTTGGTGAAGCCAGAGATGAACACATTGAATGTCATGCTGGGAACCCTTAACTTGGTAAGGAGAATGCAGACTTCATGAAGTGTTTCCATGGACTCCAGTGAATTTAAGTTACCTCTGGTTGTCATGCTGCTTTATGACAGCTACAAGGGATCTTAAATATTGCTGGACTCGCAATTATCTGTTAGCCATTCCTTATTGGTTAGTGAGTGGAAGTGTGTGGGACAGTTAAACGAGTTACTGCTGGTGTAACTGCTGCCATCTTCCCCAGGCTCTGGTGGCTGAGCAGGAAAGTAAAGACAGTGGAGGAGCGGCTGTGGCAGAACAAGTGCTTAGTATAATGGAGATCATACTGGATGAATCCAACGCAGAACCTCTGAGTGAGGACAAGGTGAGTGCCTGGGGCTTGATACACAAATCATAGAACGGTTTGGGTAGGGAGGGACCTTAAAGCCCACCCAGTCCCACCCCCTGCCATGGGCAGGGACACCTTCCACTAGACCAGGTTGCTCCAAGCCTCATCCAGCCTGGCCTTGGACACTTCCAGGGATGGGGGATCCACAACTTCTCTGGGCAACCTGTCCCATTGCCTCCTCACCCTCTCCAGGAAGAATTCCTTCCTGATGTCCAGTCTTGGTCTCCCTCTTTCAGCTTAAGCCTGTTACCCTTTGTCCTGTCACTACCGGCCCTTGTAAAAAGTCCCCCCCCAGCTTCCTTGTAGCCCCTTCAGGCACTGGAAGGTGCTATAAGGTCTCCCCGGAGCCTTCCCTTCTCAGGCTGAACACCCCAACTCTCCCAGCCTGTCCCCATAGCAGAGGGGCTCCAGCCCTCGGAGCATCTCTGTGGCTGCCTCTGGACTCGCTCCAACTGGTTGCTATCCTTCTGCTCTTGGGGGCCCCAGAGCTGGGCACAGAACTGCAGGGGGTATCTTCCCAGAGCAGAGTACAGGGGCAGGATCACCTCCCTCGACCTGCTGGCCACACTGCTCTGGATACAGCCCAGGATACAGTTGGCTTTCTGGGCTGCCGGTGTACACGGCTGGCTCATAGCCAGCATCTCACCCCCCCAGCACCTCCAAGTCCTTCTCAGTGCTGCTGTCCATCCATTCTCTGCCCAGCCTGTCCTTGTGCTGGAATTGTCCTAACCCCTGTGCAGGACCTTGCACTTGGCCTTGTTGAACTCCATGAGGATGGCATGGGCCCAGCACTCCAGCATGTCCAGGTCCCTCTGGATGGCATCCCTTCCCTCCAGCATGTCGACCTCACCACGCAGCTTGGTGTCATCAGCAAACTTGCTGAGGGTGCCCTCCATCCCACCGTCCATGTCGCCAGGAAAACACTGGTCCCAATGCTGATCCCTGAAGAACACCACTTGTCGCTGGTCTCCACTTGGACTTTGAGCTATTGACCACAGCTCTTTTCGTGCAACCATCTGGCCAATTCCTTATCCACTGATTGGTCCACCCGTCCAATCCGTGCCTCTCCAATTTAGAGACAAGGATGTCATGCAGGACAGTGTCAGGTGGGAATGCTGACTGGGATTCAAGGCTTACAAATCTCTTACTGCAGTGATGCTGAGCTTCAAGAGCTGTAAAGGAGCACTAAATGGAAATATAACCCTTGTTACGCCTTCTGGCATGTCTCAGCAGGCCTTGGAGGGCAGGGCAAGAAGAGCGCTCTGCACCAAAAGCACTGCAAGGTTCTTGCGCAGTCGGTGTGGGGGTTATTAGACACTGTTGGATCCCTTCCTTGCTGCTTTGGGCCACAGGCCAGTGGGAGACAAGAAAAGACACAGCTCTGCCTTGGTTTTTTGAGACATGTTTTGGTACATGTTGAAAACATGTTTGATTTGCCAGCTAATTGAGGATATAAACTATCTCAATGACACTGAGAGTGAGAAGAGTTTCTTGGTCATCTTTTGAAACTGTTGGTGTATAGGATCTGACACCCTTTGGGCTAGAATTATTCTACCTTTTTGAATAGAAAATTCTTTAACAGTAAGTGGAAAGAGTCAGTTGTCAGGGAGAGGAGTTGTTAGAGCCATTCCATGAACCACTTGGGGATGAGGCAGGGTTTTGTTTTCATCAGGGTCTAGAGCTCTAATCCTTCAAGACTGGAATAGTCTATGAGCTACTAGTGAGGGTTTTCTTGACCGTTGTAGATTTATTCCTGAACCTAAGTCATGACCTTCTTCCTTTGCAGGGTAACCTCCTCCTGACCGGTGACAAAGACCAGCTGGTAATGCTGCTCGATCAGATTAACAGCACTTTCGTCCGTTCCAATCTCAGCGTCTTGCAAGGGCTGTTACGCATCATCCCTTACCTGTCCTTCGGGGAGATGGAGAAAATGCAGATTCTGGTTGATCGCTTCAAGCCCTACTGTAACTTTGATAAGTACGTTGTCATGTTTCAACTGAAAGCACATGAAATCAGTTGTGCTGAGAAGTCTATTATCTTCTCACTGATGCCTGCTTCAGTGTAATGGAAAGCTTTGGAAATTCCTAGTGCATTAAGCTTAATTTCCTACTTCACTTCTAAGCCATTTTTAAAAGAAATATGTGAGCGTCTAGCTCATGAAATAGGGCTTTAGAGTATATTGTGGGATGACAGGTGTCTGAGAAGCTTTTCTGAGTCTCAGTTGGAGTAGGTATGTGTGGTCAGTGGTAAAGTAATAAGAATCACAGGCAGAGATTTTTGGAGAAGCCTCCGAGTTACCATTTCTTCTCTTCATTCAGGTATGATGAGGAGCACAGTGGAGATGACAAAGTTTTCCTAGACTGCTTCTGTAAAATAGCAGCGGGAATAAAGAACAACAGCAACGGCCATCAGCTGAAAGATCTCATCCTTCAGAAGGGGATTACGCAGAATGCCCTTGACTACATGAAAAAACACATTCCCAGTGCAAAGAAGTAAGAGTCACAGCTTAACGTATCTGATAATCCTCAACTCCCTTCTCTCTCTCATTTCATCACCGCAGCGGTCTTCTAGGAGAGCCATTAACAAGTCCATTTTCAGAAGCATTTAGATGTGGTAGAGCAGTGATGCAGAGGGCCTGGTGAGAGTGATGGGCTGGAAAGCCTGTAATCTTCCCAACTGATCCCCATCCAAGCTGGTTTCTTGGATAACGCGAGGCTTGTGTTTCCTGCCTGTCCCCTACCTATCACACCGTAACAGAGCTTTTGCTGTCGGTGGCCAACTCATGAACGCAAACCAAATCCCAAGGCTAAGAGTTGACACTATGGTTATTAGCGTGCACAACATGGAAGTGGGAGTGTGACTGTCACTTTGTTAATTAACGGAGGAGAGACACAGGGGGAAGGGTGCTTGTCTTGCCTGTAGCCTGTGCTCTGCAAGCTGTGCTGCTGGCTGGCTGCCAAGTGCCTTTTCGGAACGGGTGACTGCCCTTCAGCTGCTGCCTCTTGTTTTCTGTGCAGTTTGGATGCAGACGTATGGAAGAAATTCTTATCTCGACCTGCACTTCCTTTTATCTTGCGCCTGCTCCGAGGACTTGCCACACAGCACCCCTCTACACAGGTAAGGAGCGAAAATAGGACATAGCTGGCTTGTTACAAGGCTTTTTGTGGCTGTAGCTAAGCAGATATTTGTATACTAGTTGATAGTTTTGGATATCCCCTTAGTCTGGGAAAGGTTAGAGGGCAGAGGTTTTGATTTGAGTATTTTCTCATGCTGTGTGGTGTGAGGTTTAGACACCAATGTGAAGAGAAGGTAACTTAGGACTGTGAGCTGTACAGTACTGATAGGCTTCTCAGGGCCTGATCGCTGTTTTAAGGGTGCTCTTTGTCTGTCATCCACATCTGAGCTCTTAGCAATGGCCAGCACAGAGGCAAATTACCCCAGTCTCGTACGCGGTTTTAGGATCCAGGGTCCATAATGTAGGAGCATCAAAGAAGAAAGCAAGACACTTGGCAAAAATTGTTCCAGACTGGTGATTCAGGTCATCTGTTTGAGGTGATATTAGCGGGAACAGTTACTGTCACGTGAGTTTTGCTGTGTTTCAATCCCTGTTAGGTGCTAATAGGTACAGACTCCATCACCAACCTGCACAAACTGGAGCAGGTCTCGAGCGATGAAGGGATCGGGACCTTAGCAGAGAATCTTCTGGAGGCACTGAGGGAACATCCGGAGGTCAATAAGAAGATCGATGCTGCCCGGAAGGAGACACGTGCAGAGAAGAAGCGTATGGCCATGGCAATGAGACAGAAGGCCTTGGGCACTCTGGGGATGACGGTAATGCGTCTGCGCTGATGGCAGCCTAGTGATCTTTTATTTCTGTCTTCCTGAAAGTGCCACACAAAGAATTGTGTAAAATGATTTATTGACAAATATTGCAGAGTTCAAGGCCCGATGCTTCTGGGAGAGTAAATACGGTTGCTAATAGCAGGGTGGGAAATGGGTTGGACATCCCTCTGATGGTGGGGGGGATGGCAGGTGTTCAGCGCTGCCTTTTTAACCTGCTCGAGTTGTTCTCTCCTTCAGACGAATGAGAAGGGTCAGGTAGTGACCAAGACTGCGCTGCTTAAACAGATGGAGGAGCTTATAGAAGAGCCAGGTCTGACTTGCTGCATCTGCCGGGAAGGATACAAGTTTCAGGTAAATGGAGAGAGATTGCAAAGCCCTCTCACTGGCTGAGGGGACTTGCCAGTGTCTGGCTGAACAGGGCTCGGCACGTTGGCTCAGGAACACCACAGATTCACAGAGTGGAAGGGG
>NW_010252095.1:3754-11006 GCF_000690775.1 Eurypyga helias | reverse complement strand
TGGGGCAGGAAGGCTGAGGTGCCGGCCCCAGAGCCCCGTCGCGCTCCTCCAGACCAAGGGGCCCGGGGAAGGCCTCGAGAGCATCGCGGGCGGCACGGGTGCGGGCCCCGCGGTGAAAAGCAGAGATGCCCGTGAGGTGGGGTCGCGGTTCACTGGTGGTCGTGGGGTGTGGCTTCCTGGATGGTGTCTGGTACACTTCACCTGCTGACGCGTTGCGGGTCCAAGACGGGCCTCCTGGGCCCTTAATGTACTAAATAGTGAAGAGTCTGATTTAAAAAGCAGGTATAGAGGACACTCTATACCCACCTTTACAACTTAGTGAGTTTGCATAAAATATTGCAGATAACAATTGTTACTCACACACCAGGCACTCTGTCTGTGCCCAAATAAAAAAGTAGAAATGATTTATGGAGAGCACAGAACAACTAAAAGAACTGAGCTGCTCCTTTAAGCTCACTAGTCCTGCACAGTTAGGGCTTAAAGCATGAAGAGGTATACTGGGCTAGAGTTAGGCAGCAAAAATTCAAACTCACCATATGTCAGCTTTGTCTCCCAAGTCCGTCATAAGGAATGTTAATTGTTCCTTCATAATACAAGCAGTGAAACCTGCAGGCTAATGTGCCCTCTTTTCATACCTTTAGAGTGACAGTAGCCATTAAAATAGTCTATGTAGAAAGATTATATTATCATAGAATCATAGAATGGTTGGGGTTGGAAGGGACCTTAAAGACCGTTTAGTTCCAACCCCCGCAGGGACACCTTCCACTAGACCAGGTGGCTCAAAGCCTCATCCAGCCTGGCCTTGGACACTTCCAGGGATGGGGCATCCACAGCTTCTCTGGGCAACCTGTGCCACTGCCTCACCACCCTCTCTGGGAAGAACTTCCTGATATCCAATCTAAACCTCCCCACTTTCAATTTAAACCCATTAAACCTTGTCCTGTCACTACAGGCCCTTGTAAAAAGTCCCCCCCAGCTTCACTGTGGGGGGAAGGTGCTATGAGGTCTCCCCAGAGCCTTCTCTTCTCCAGGCTGAACAAGCCAAATTGTCTCAGTATTTGTTCTTTGGAGACATGTTCCAGCCCTCTGATCGTCTTCGTGGCCTTCGTCTGGACTCGCTCCAACTGGTCAATATCCTTCTTATGCTGGGGGCCCCAGAGCTGGGCACAGCGCTCCAGGTGGGTCTCATGAGAGCAGAGTAGAGCAAAGGGGGAGAATCACCTCGTTGAACTGCTGGCCACACTTCTCTGGATCCTGTTGGCTTTCTGGGCTGCCAGCGCACACGGCCGGCTCATGTCCAGCTTTTCATCCACCAGAACCCCAAGTCCTTCTCCTCAGGGCTGCTCTCAATCCACTCTCCACCCAGCCTGTCCTTGTGTTTGGGATTGCCTCGACCCAGGTGCGGGACCTTGCCCTTGGCCTTGTTGAACTCCATGAGGTTGGCAGTGGCCCACCTCTCCAGCCTGTCCAGGTCCCTCACAATGGAATCCCTTCCCCCCTCTGTGTCAAAGGTACCACACAGCTTGGTGTCATCGGCAGACTTGCTGAGGGTGCACTCAATCCCATCATCCATGTCACTGACAAAGATGTTAAACAGCACCGGTCCCAACACCGACCCCTGAGGGATGACACTTGTCTCTGGTCTCCACTCAGACATTGAGCCGTTGACCACAACTGTCTGCAACCATACAGACATTTCCTTATCCACTGAGCGGTACATCGATCAAATCCATGTCTCTGCAATTTAGAGAGAAGGATGTTGTGCAGGACAGTGTCAGACACTTTGCACAAGTCCAGGTAGATGGCATCTGTTGCCCATCCTTCATCCTCTGAGGCCGGGACCCCATCGTAGAAGCCACCATATTTGTCAGGCACGATCTGCCCTTGGTGAAGCCATGTTGGCTGTCACCCATCACCTCCTCATTCTCCATGTGCCTCAGCATGGTTTCCAGGAGGATCTGCTCCATGATCTTGCCAGGCACAGAGGTGAGGCTGACTGGTCTGTAGTTCCCTGGATCCTCCTTTTTTTCCTTCTTAAAGATGGGGGTTATGTTTCCCCTTTGCCAGTCAGTGGGAACTTCACCAGACTGCCATGACTTCTTGACTATGATGGATAGATATTTAGCAACCTCATCCGCTATTTCCCTCAGGACCCGTGGATGTATTCATCAGGTCCCATGGACTTGTGCACCTTCAGGTTCCTTATCAATGCTATATCAGTGAAACCTTTAACGTACATGAAACATTCGCATTATCACAATGGAATTAGATATGTTGGCTCCTCTGTTTTTAAGTAATATGGCCATGAACCATTAAATTTTCATCTAATACATAAAGGGCAGAAACTTAGTTACTTGTAATTGAATGGTCATGGGATAGGTTTTGAAAGATAAACCAGTGGTTTATAATTTTATCTTCATGCCCTCCAAAGTCCTCCCAGTGTTTAAGAGATTAATTCATTAGGAGAATTGCAGCAGTTTTAGGTAGATAGTGAAACTGATTTTGAAGTACCAATAGATTCATTCCTTTGCAGAATTTAAAAGCATTGATGCTTAAAAATGGGATTATTAAAAAGAAATATATATTGACTGTCTTGCACCTTCAATTTCAGTGTAACAAATTCCTGCCCCTCACACCCTACCTTTAAGGTCTATCCCAGTTCTGTTCCCAAATCCTCCTCCCTTCCTACCTAGTCTAGTAGCTACCACAAATACTTTGGCAACTGGCACAAAGACTTCTGGAATGGACTGCACCAGGCTGCATGTGGCTGGACTGGAAACAGGGATGCCAGACAGATGGAACAAAGACAGGTATGAGAATGGTTGGAAGATATGGAAAGAGAAGGCAGTGTCAGAAGAGAGGTGGTTCTGAGGCTGAAAGTGAGACAGTGTGCCAGATCAGACTAATTTTTAATCAGATATCACCATTGTGATGGCAGATGCACAGGAGTCAAATACAAATCAGCAGGCCACAATGAATATTTTCTGAAACTTGTCCAGGTAGTAACAAGTGAAGATGCATCTACAGACTTCATTGGGGGAAAACATGAGAAAGGGGTCTGTTGGTAATTGAAGGAAAGTGGATGCAATATCAGTTAAGTAGAATATGGCAAGAAAACTTCACCCATTAAAAATGAATGATTCACTTAGAATGCCTTTTTAAAGTTTTCCTTGTCTAATCTTGTAAATCCATTAAATCCATGCAGTAAATATAGAATTTACTGCCTGCATGTTACAGTTCAATATTTGCTGTTCTCTACATTGAATGAATGCATTTTGTTCTCTCTAGACTTTAAAGGATAAGTTTTAGTTTGACACATTTAAAATTATTAGCTCTTAAGAACCAGAAGAATTACTGGCTTCTTACAACAGCTCTTCCATCCAAATATCTGGTTAAACAAAGACTGAAAATGAAGAGTCAGCAGTGCAAACCTGCTCTCTAGCAGTAAGTCCTTACTCAGGAGGATCATCTAAAAATAACGATAACCCAGTATGTGCTCATTTAAATTTTGTCCATTCTGTTAGAACAGCAATGAAATAACCACTAACTCTTTCTGCAGTATCAGTATTCAAAAGTACCTGAGCTAAACCTGTGAGTCACAGATTGTGGAATAAGCCATAAGCCAGCAGGTAAACAACAGAGACTCAAGTATATGACTAAGTGATAAAAATTCTGTATCCTGTGAAGTGAAAGTTGCATTAGATTCCAGGAAATGGTGTAACTCAAGATAGGGTAGACTTCTGCCTCTGAATATATAAAAATATTATTCTTAATGTTTGGTTTGACTGAGAAGAATGTTAACACCCTACTAGAAGCTCAGATGAAGGAGTATCTTTCTGTCATATTTATGGAAGGGAAGTATGGAACAAACTAGGAGTGATAAAGTCTTCTCTCTATCTACAGGGAATGAAGTAGTTTCCAGTTTACCACTGCAGATGGCCCTCTATTTCAACGTTTATTTTTTCCCATTTTGGTGGCTCAGCGCAGTTGTCATGCTGCATCTGAAGGTGAGCCCTGAAGAAAGTGATGATTTGCAAATGTGATATGCTGTTGATCAAACACCTCCTAGTACTTAGATAACCTCTAACTCCTCTAACTATCAGCTCTATTTAGGAATTCCTTGAAAGTGGAGGCTCAAGAGTATTTGAAAGGCAATGCAACACTGTCAGCTTACAGAAGCGCACAGTGTCTTCATTTAATCACAAACAGCATGTTATGGAACAGCACGGCAGAAACTTTTATTCTTCTTCCCTTTAGTATCCAATCTTGTCAGATTACTACAAGTTCATCCTGGTCACAATCATGATCCTAGTCTCTGTAATAGAGATCATTCGACTCTACCTGGGATACATGGGCAATCTGCAGGAGAAGGTATGGTACCGCATGTACACACTCGTTTGTGCAGGAGAGCTTTTTGGACCTGACCCTAAGTAGTGTACCAGTTCATCTATAAGTTGAGGAGATGATTATTTCTTTAAGTTATAGTCTGCCTCCTCTATTCCCTTGGCATCAGCTTCCACTTATTATTTTTTCTAAAAAAACCCACAGCTTTGGGGAGCAAGAGGGCTGTCTTCTGAAGGAAAACTTCATGGAATGCACAAAAGTATGGTTAAAGACACAGTTTGTGGAAAGTTACCTGACTTTTGCTGGTTTACATCATGTGGTGGCTTTTGGAAGATAAAAAGAAAGCTGTGGTTTTCTCCACAAAGTGCTGGATTTTTTCATCTCTGCCTGCCAGTTCATTGATGATGTCTCCCTGTTATAGGTCCCTGAGCTGGCTGGGTTTTGGCTCCTGACTCTCCTCCTGCAGTTGCCTATGATTCTCTTCTTGCTCTTTAACGAAGGTCTGAAAATTCAGCCACTGGAGCGAGCAGTCCATATCATCTTTGCGCTCTTCCTCACCTTCCAAGTCATTGCAGCCTTTGTCACCCTGAAACGGATGGTAAACAAACTGGCAACTCGCTTCCGCCTTAATGAATTTGACCATCCTCTGCCTGAGTTTTACAGCCTGGGTAAAGAAGAGAGAGCAGTTCCGTGGCTGGTTGGGGCCCACGCCGAGGAGGTTCACCCACCAAGTGCTGTCTGGGGATCACACGCTGGGGGCCTGAGAAGCTAACAGAGGCAGGCTCTGTGCTGCTACAGCTCTGATTCCAGCTTGTTGGGTCATTCCTCACCTTCCTACCTCAGAAATATTAAAAAATAGATCTTGCTTAAGGCCCAACATTAAACCTCAGAGATTTGAGCTCCACTTTGCAAGAAAAAAGCCCACAAAGCCAATTACAGAACTGGCTTGAGTGGGCTGCTTGTGGACTGTTATTGGACAGAGTGCCAAGAGTAGATTTGGTAGGTTTTACATTTTACAATGTCATGTGGTGTTTTTTTAAAAAAAAAGTAAGCCTTTTTTCCCCTCACTGTTTGCACAAAATTGTTTTGCTTACAATAAATTTTATACATGTTTTCATTTGTGTTGATACCAGTTTTTTCTCTGTTCTTCCAGATATGTTGTACATATTTAGCATCTGGTATCTCAGCTAAGCCAACAACCTCCCCCCCCCCCCCCAAAAAAAAACCAAACCCCAAGCCAGAACTAAAGAAGAACCCCAAGAAATCTTGAGGCTAGAAAAAAACAAATTATAAGGTAGTGAACAAAGACTACACTTTTAGAGATGGTCTTCCAGCACTAGGATTTCCTTACTAATAAACTAGGGATGAAATTTTAGGAGTATTCCTTCCTCAAAGCTCCTACAGTCATCTCCTTGGGCTTAGCTAGAGTTTTAACTATCAAGGGTGATGCAATTTTCTCAGACAGAGGATTCAGTAAGTCAGCAGTAACAAAGTTATAGCCATTAAACTGGTTTATGTCACTGAAAGGCAGAGCCTGTTTCTCACAGTCCAGGGCATATACCAAGGTTCTCTCATTCCAGCTGGGAACAAATTCAGGAGTGTCTCGTAATCCTGATTGGAAGAACTCTAAAATCAGAATTAGTGGGTTGAATGTGGACAGCTGTTTGGGATGCCCTGGATGTAACTTTGGCTATTTAGCGGAGGTCTCTGCATGCCCTGGGGATACAAGGGTACTTGGTAAGGAGCAGCAACAGCAGGTGATGCGGAACTGTCCTCATGAACTGCTCGGGTCTGCCGTATTGTAGAGCATGTGATGAGAGCAAGTGTGCTCAGCTGGTGTGTCCCACTGAAAAGAAAGACTACTCAGTTTTGCTGTTTGGCAATAATTTTCTTTCCTTTTTTAAACTAGGCACACTGAAAGAAGTCAGACTTAGTCTCATGCTGTGCCTGAAAACATATATGTATATATTCCCCAAATAGAAAAACACTGGAAATTTACCACTTGTATTACTCAGTAATTACAAGGAGAAGCAAGCCAACATCTCTGACGATGAATATTTCCATAGGCATTTGTCTCGAGGTTTGTTACGTCCTTGCGTGGTCCTTCGCAAGGGTCTTTGTTTCAGCAGGGGAGAAGCAGCAGAGCATGCCCCAACCCTGCTGCTGCCTGGCTGCACAGCTTGGGTCCCCTCGAGGTGTGGGGTTTGTCCTGGGGAAGAAGGGAGCCCATGGACACCCCGAGGGCTTGAGTACCACCTGCCCTATCCACTGCTGCTGCAACATGGAGCAATCACAGCAAAGTGATCTCATCCCCACTCCTATAAACCTCTGTTTATCATCTGTCCATGAAGATGCCGCCTTTGCTCACTTAGTGCCCATTCACTGCTCTACCGTGTAGCACCTTAGATGAGCCTGAAGCTCCTCCCCAGCTTGCAGAGAAGGAGAGTGAGAGGAGTTTGTCAGGAAACAAGAAGAGGTGTCCTAAACCTGCCAAGGTACATAGGGACACTGAGCCTCTGGAGATCTCCTTCAGCATGACAACAGCCTCAGCAACATCCCAGCCTCTTATCACCAGCAGCAGAAGACACCAGCAAGCTGCGAACACCCACGTCCCTCTTCCATCTCCCTCCTGGTTGTGGGAAAAGAAACCAAAGGAAACCAAACCCATTTCAGCATTTCCCTTTGCAGTGATTCTCCCCACACATTATTTTTCACTTTCACCACCCAGGCAGAGGCACCAGCCAACGGCCACCACATGTTGAATGAGGTGTCTCTCCTTCTTCATAGCTTTTCTGATGAGGCAGTGCAAATGGACAGGCTGAGTGGTCTCCCACAAGGAACTGCCTCCACATCTTCCCTCACTTGATGATTCGTGTCCAAGGACACGAATGTGGACAACTCTGTGGCT
>NW_010252095.1:0-3723 GCF_000690775.1 Eurypyga helias | reverse complement strand
AGGATGCCTCTCCCCCTCCCTGCCTCTAAACCCAGGGAAAAAACAATCAGATGAACTTGAAGCATTTTAGAAGAATTAGTTCAACCAGGGAGTCAGTAAACGTCTTCTAAAAAATATACAAATCTGCTAACATTCAAATAAATAACTGTTCTTCCCCCACAGCTCCTAGGACATGTCCTAATCTCCAGGTTAACCATGGAATCCCTGAAACCTCTGCACACACCACAGTCACTCAGTGATCATGCATGAGAGAACGGTTCCCACTGCAAAAAAAAATTGTACCTGGTGGCCCATAAATCCACGGAGTGTGTCATTTTCCATGGCCAAGGACTGGGAGTGAGCAGCGTGCGGCACAGCAAGGTGACAAAGTAATTTTGGGTGTCAGAAACAGCAGAGCTTCCAGTCAATCTCGGTCTGCTGTGCCTTAATTCAGATCTACAGATCCAACAGATTTGTCCCATTTTATTGTCTATCAATTCACTCCACCACAGATGAGAAAGAAGAGCAGATGCCTGACCTGCAGCAGAAGGAAGAAAGTCAGCCCCCCTTGATCCGACTCGGGAGAGCAGGCAAGGAGGGATGGGCTGTTCCTAAAGCCAGCCTGGCATTCATGAGGCAAATTAGGACTGAATGCAGCTCCTGCGGCCTCAGTGGAAAATAAAAAGCAACATTATTTGGGACTGAAATGGGATATTGGTAATAGGGTGTTGTGGTTTAACCCCAGCCAGCAACTAAGCACCACACAGCTGCTCACTCATCCCTCACTTCCCCAGTGGGATGGGGGAGAGAATCGGAGGAAAAGGCAATAAAACTTGTGTGCCGAAATGAGAAAAATTTAATAATTTAAAAGCAATGAAATAATGATACTAATAATACCAACAATATGAGTAATACTAATGTTACTACTAATAATATGTAATGAAAATGCTAGTACTATTAATAATAACATACAATAAAAATAATATAAAATAGTAATACAACCACTTACCACATGTTGACACCCAGCCAAGCCCCAAGGAGCCAGGGAGGGTGAGCCAGAGCCCCGAGATCCAGCAGAGCCAGATGCCCCCACAAGTCAGACCCCCGGCACACTCCCCCCAACTTACATACTGAGCATGACATTATATGGCATGAAATATCCCTTTGGTCAGTTGTCCTGGCTGTCCTTGTAGTGAAGCAGCTGGAAACACGGGCAGTATCCGAAACTGAAAGTCCTTGACTGGACACAAACACTGCTTGGCAACAACGATAAACATCATTATGTTGTCGATACTCTTCTCAGCACAAATCCAAAACATGGCCTCATACTAGCTACTGTGAGAAAAATTCCTATCCCAACCAAAACCAGCACACAGGGAAATGGTAACACCTATTGCTTAAGATAGGCTTGATACCTGGATCTGAGCCCTGCTGTGTTTCGCACACAGATCACACCAGCATCTTTGATGCTTCCAATGAAAGCCTGACATTTGTGCAAAGCCCAGACGTGAGGGGCAGGTGCTGACACTTCACCCACAGTAAGGAGCTAGCTCCACCTCCTGCTTTCACACCCAGCACAGACAGACCCACTGCTGCTGTGCGTTCGGCTGCAGCAAGCCCTGCCCGGGCACACGGCAGCGCTGGGCTTTCCTCCCTCCCCCTGAGCCAGCGCACTAGCATCAGTGGGACATTTTGTCTGGATGAAGGGCTGTAGGGAAGGATGGTCCAGTGGGAGCCTTGTGCCTGGGACACAGTGTAAACTGCAAGCAACAGAAATCAAAAATTACGACCTGAAACCAGCTCCCTTCCTTGCCTTGGAGCACCAGGTCCAAGCAGCCAGGTCCTCCCGCAGCAGTTAGCCATGCTGGGGTGGAAGTCACAGGATTTTCCTTAGTGGTTTACAGCGTGAATTTAAGAAGCCATAGAATCACAGACTGGCTTGGGTTAGAGAGGACCTTAAGGACCATCCAGTTCCAACCCCCCTGCCATGGGCAGGGACACCTTCCACTAGACCAGGTTGCTCCAAGCCTCATCCAGCCTGGCCTTGGACACTTCCAGGGCTGGGGCATCCACAACATCTCTGGACAACCTTAGTGCATGGGACTAGGCTGGAGCAGGTGAATTAAATGCTAGGGACTTTCCCCACAGTGCTAATTATTCCCCTCACCTGGGTTTAGGAGCAAGCTACATGCTGGGCAAGGCAGAGACAGGACAAGCTTTGCCGGTTGTCCTCATTGCCCAAGAAACCACAGCCTCCAAACCTGGAGGCAGCTTGCTCCCACCAGGGATTCAGCCTGAGCCTGACTGAACAAGCATTTCCAAGACACCCACTTCAGGAGCTGGTTGTAAGATCACCAGCCCACCTCAGATCACTGATCACCTCTGCCAGCCCCAGAAACAACCCCAAGCACCTGAAATCCCAGAGAAATCCACTGGCTGCTCTCAAAGACTGAGCTGTAAAAGGTACCACCATTTGTTTTCCATCAGGAAAAGCGTTGTCTGACTTTGTCATGCCGGAGGGGACAATGCTTTGCAGTTCTGCAGCCCCTTACACGTAAGCATGGGAATGCACTTAGGAGTAGGGCATCCCTTTGCATTAGGCAAGGATTACGTCTCATTTCTACAAATGCGGGAAGGCCAGCAGAGATGCAGCTGGCTGACATCCTACCCAGGAATAGAAACTCTTCCAGTCTGTTCCCTCTGCTGCCACCTGTGCTGCACATATCCAGCCTGAAACCTGTCTTCAGTGACAGCTCAGCTGATAGTCTTTTTTGGGAATGACTTCATCTCTTTTTTCCCTCTCATAGCATGCAGACCAAGCAAGACATTTCCATCCTTGCATCTTCTTTTCTTGCCAAATGCTCATGGTGTTGTGCTAACTGTGCACTGGTCTGGGTGCAGGCGGTGTGGGCTCTGAGCAGGAAGCACCAGCTCCATCTTTGGGTTTATTATCCAGGTGGTGATAGGAACACCAGTTGCACGTCTTTACAGAAGCAGCCTGTGCACAGCCAGGCTCAAGATAAGGAACAAAAGAAGCCTGTGCAACTCAGACCTAAGATAAAAGAAACCACATTAATCCCTTGAATGTGTTAACTACCCGAATATCTGGAATATCTAAACAACATAAAGACCTTGAATGTGTCTAATGAATATCTTGAATTTCTTGGATCAGGAAGTCTGTACACCGAGTACCTCAGCCAATGAGGAAATGAGGACGGTCTCCTGCGGCTGGGAAGAGTAGGATGAAAGGGGACTGCGTCCCCCTGTAGGTCAAGAAACCCCACAGGAATATATCCCATGGACTCTCCCTTTATTTGAATAAAGTTTTATTATTTTACAGGACTCCTCTGTGAACACTGACTCTGGATAGTTTGACTACAGGCCAGTCAGTCTTACCTCTGTGCCTGGCAAGATCATGGAGCAGATCCTCCTGGAAACCATGCTGAGGCACATGGAGAATGAGGAGGTGATGGGTGACAGCCAGCATGGCTTCACCAAGGGCAGATCGTGCCTGACTAACTTGGTGGCCTTCTCGATGGGGTCATGACCTTGGTGGATAAAGGACAGGCAACAGATGTCATCTACCTGGACCTGTGCAAAGTCTTTGACACCGCCCTGCATGACATCCTTGTCTCTAAGTTAGAAACATGCATTTGACAGATGGACCACTTGATGGATAAAAACTTGGCTGGCTCATTGTCTGAGTGGAGACTGGTAATAAGCAGCGTTCCTCAGGGGTCGGTG
>NW_010252094.1:0-10716 GCF_000690775.1 Eurypyga helias | reverse complement strand
ACACAGGGCTTGGAGCTGCGGGGGTTCTTAACGGCGGGCGCTGGGGAGGGTTTGAAAGGGCGTTTCACCGTGCGGAGCGCGGGTGACGTTCGTGTCGTTGTTTTTAGGACAGAGGCGGAAAGGCTGCACTTGCAGAAGTGACTTGTGCCGGGAGGTGAATTGTCAAATATGAACCAACTGCAGACATGAAACTTGACTGGAGAGGAGGATTTACATTAGTTATTCAAGCCGATCTTTCTCCTTAGGGCTGTCGTCTAACCTGTAGTGTTAGGCTCCAGTCTAACTCCTGGCAAGTTCCTCCTTTCCTTGGAGTTATTACAGGGTTATTTTTAGTTGGTATTGGATTTAACAGAACACCTTGGGTCTACCTCTCTGCTTGCTATTAAAGTGCGTATCTCTGCAGCTGGAGATTAGATACTGCTCAGAAGGTACAGCCATGTCTTTGCATGCTCAGTCATCAGATCTACTCATGTCTTATGCAAGTGACACGGAATTAAATATTACAGAGTTGCTAAGGAAAGTTTGTGTTTGTATATACCCACACAGCTAATATTCTCAGGACTAGAGGGTTTTTGCAGTACATTTCGCCTTGTATTCAGGTGAGGTTTCTCACAAAGGTGAATTGCATATATTTATGACTTGTCGTGGTTGTGGCCTTCTCTGTATCCTTTCAGCATGAATTCCTTCTGCATTTTTCCAGAGAGCGTCGACTAGTACACGATAATAGGTTAGATGGTGGTTGCGGAAGCACTTGTCAGACCGCTTTTCCAGTTCAACCCCCTCACCGGCAGGTTTCCTGACTCCCCAAGTACAGCAGAATGTAATGTTTACCAGTTTCTGAGCCACCATGCTTACAGCCCACCACGTTAAGTAAACAGATTTAATACACCAGGCTGTAACCGGCAAGCTGTTCCCCTCCCTTTCAGCTTTCTGTGTGAGAGTGGTGGGTGGACAAATGTAATAGTAAATAGTAATGTCATAGACAATAATGTAATAGACAATAATAAAGCCATCAGTTGTCCTGGTTTCAGCTAGTAAACGTGGATCAAGGTCCAAGTGGGAAAGCAGATACTGGGGAGCTTGTGGCCCTTGGTACTCCTCACAGCCTGAAATCCTAAACTCATCATGTGTGAACAGCCCTCTGCCACTCTTCAAACCGTCCTAATGTCACTGTAGCTTTTTCCTTATGATTCGTGCTGTTTATGTACTGTTCAGTGTCACTTTCCCCAGGATGCTGCTGACTGGATGAAGTACACTTGGGAAAAAAAATTAACCAGGGACTAAGAAAATGTCACTTAAAACATGGCCAGTCCGAGAAACCCCAGGGTGCTACTCTTTCAACAAACATTTCAACTTCTGCCTGAAAATATTGACCTGTGCTGTCATTGCTTGCAGCATGGATCAAGTACCTGATTCCTCAGGCTGTGTTGTGTTTGAGGACTCAGAGGAGAATTGCTTTTTTTCTGTTTGAGGTGCTGTAGTACATGAGGGCACTTACAAGCAGGAGAACATTGTTAGCTGCCGCCAGCTGCAACTTGCGCCACGGTAGTTTGGGGCAGCCTGGGAGATGGAGGGGATTTACTGCAGGGTGCTGCACTACAGTTGTTCAGCAGCTGAATCCTGACTGCTGTGGCCATCTACGTATTAACTATGGATCAGGCCTTAAAATAACTCCAGGAGGTACGGTAGTGCCACCACCAATGAATCGGAACTCTTGGGATCTGCAACAGACTCTCCTCCAAAAAATACTGCCTAACGTTGAAAGGTAGAATGCAGCTTTATGTTACTTGAAGGCAGAATATTTGGAAGTGGCTGAATGAATTAAGAAAGGCATCCAAATCTGCTGATTTAATACCAGAGACTGGAATCTACATCTCTCCGGTGTGTGTTTGGTTGGGATTTGTTGAGAGCTGTAGGTGCATTTTCTGGGAAGGAGGGTGTTAACAGGGAAAATGGGGCATCACAGGGTTTAGTGATTTAAAGTCTTTATCTGGCACATGGTCAGAGATTAATGTGAATATTTAATGATTCATTGGACAGTACAGAACAGTCTCTACGTTATTACTGATGCAGTGTTGCAACAGCATTTGCAGAATTATTGCACCAAAATCTGAGTCGGTTGGTAGCCTTTCCCCTGTTTACTGAGGTGGAGTCCTTGTGCGTTATCAGTGACTGTCATGCATAGTGTGATTTCTGTCAGTCCCAGTTCTGCAGCAGATTTTTCTGCTTATGAAGATACAGAACTCTCAAAACAAGAGCTGAAATTGAGGGAAAAGCAACTGAAGTAGGTGTAATCTTCCCTTAAGCATTGAGCTGGGTTGAGAAGACCTCAACTTCGGCCCCATCCCTGGAAGTGTTCAAGGCCAGGCTGGATGAGGCTTTGAGCAACCTGGTCTAGTGGAAGGTGTCCCTGCCCATGGCAGGGGGGTTGGAACTAGATGATCTTTAACAACCCTTCCAACCCAAACCGTTCTGTGATTCTATGAACTTAGCAAAGCCCTGCGTACAAACCCTTTCTTCAGAAGTCTGGTTTTTTAGTCATATATAACATAATTTGCATATTAAAAAAACTTAAATCTCTTCAAGGATGCAAAATCTAGTGATCTGGGACCAAACCCACTAGAAATACTTAAAGTAGAGGGAGAGCTAGCATGACGGAGCTGCAAGGATGGGTTATCTTCACTTGTTCTTATTGGACAGGTAGAGTGACCTTAAGGTGGTTTTTATCTCGGCGATCAGGGCGGATTTCAGTGGATATTACAAAATGATTCACTGTTGAAATTCTCTTGTTGCGGTAGAAGAGCAGGCTCGGGGTGTGTCTGCGATGTACGGTTCTGATTTCAGTGGTGAATTAATTGTTACTCAGTCTCGTCTCTTGCAGCCTTTGGCTTGCAGAAAGAGCGTTTCGCTTCAGAAGTCTCCGTAGCGAAAGGACTTGTCTTGGTTTGTGAGTGAGTGCAGGGGCGCTAAATAGGTTTTGGTGGGACTTGGTGGTGCCCACAGAATAAAGCTTTAGTGCCTCTCTATTTTAAATACGGATTTCAGCCATAATGGGACAGTTGTATGTCAGTTGATGCATGGCTTGCTTGTACATAAGGGCAAACCTCAGCTTACAGAGCTGTCAGTGTTCCAGAAGGATACAGGCTTCTCTGTGTCAGCACAATTTCTGCATAATGAAATTCTTAAAACTGAAAGTTTTCCCTTAGTTTGAGGGTTTTTTTTTCCCTCTGAGACAAGTATGTCAGTGAGGGTAAAGGTTACATAGGGTTGTAAAGAGATTTCCTGAAAACTTGATGCTCATCTCTTCATTCCGCTTGTGAAGAAAGGAAAGGGCTGAAGGAGAGGTGAGCCATAACTTATGTGATGTGAGAAACATCCTACCTGCTTCCTGGCTGCTGACCTGGACATGTATGAGCTTGCAGGTTTTGTAAGCTACTTCCGTTATTTACATTTAGATGGGAAGAGACCAGACATGCTACAGCCGAAGAGGTCTACAGAGACAAATTAGAGCATGTTTATCTCAATTCACTGTTAACAGATGAATCAAAGTGTTGCTTCCACAGGATATATGGGTACTGTAGGCCCCAGGTGTTCCTGGTGTTGTAGGACAGTGTTGTGGTTTAACCCCATCCAGCAGCTAAGTGCCGCACAGCTGCTCACTCGCTCCCTGCCCTGCCCTGCCCCACTGGGATGGGGCAGAGAATCCGAAGGGTAAAGGTGAAAAAACTCTTGAGTTGAGATAAAAACCAGTTTAATAATTAAAAAACTAAATTAGAAAAAATGGTAAGGAGAGGAGGATGTGCAGATAACAGAGAGAGAAAAGTAAAACCCAAGGAAGACAAGTGATGCAAATGGAAACAATTGCTCGCTACCAACTGACTGATGCCCAGCCAGTCCCCAAGTAGCAGCCCCCCCACCAGTGTCCCCCCTAGTTTTATTGCTGCGCATGACATCACATGGTATGGAATATCCCTTTGGTCAGTTGGGGTCAGCTGTCCCAGCTGTGTTCCCTCCCAACTCCTTGTGCACCCCCAGCCCACTCGCGGGTGGGGTGGGGGGAGGAGCAGAAAAGGCCTTGACCCTGTGTAAGCACTGCTCAGCAACAAAGCAGTAATGAAAACATCCCTGTGTTATCAGCACTGTTTCCAAACCACAGACCAAAACCAGCCCCATCCCAGCTGCTGTGAAGAAAATGAACTGTATCCCAGCCCAAACCAGCACACACAGACGATACACGCGTAAGTACATTTCACTTTGCGGATGAGTTTTAAAGCAGTATGAACTGTAGTCCAAGAGCCTTCCTGAGGTTCTGGCGCTGGGTGATGTAGTCATAGTTTGTACCACTCCTGTTTCTGAACCCTCTGTGAATCGGAAGCCTTGGGACTGGTTTTGTTTCCATAGTTCACATTTTAATGAAGGCAGAAAAAGGTTTGCATAGACGTTGTCTTTTGGGCAGTCTCACTGTCACTGAATTTTCTTAATTCCTGGTTTTATATGGAACATATGGGGAAGATTCAGGGTGAAGTTCTATCTATGTAATGGCCTAGCTAATTAGACATGAGTGAAATGTTGCTGCTGCCACTTTTTACAGACGTCCTATCCCATGCTGAGAGGTAAAGTTGAGTTACATTAGCTGTTGGAAAAAGTTGGTGTCCACTTTGCTTACAAGAGAGACTTTCAAAATGTCTGTTTAGTTTCTTACAGTTCTGTTAGCTGACTTGACATTATGGCAGTCCTTGGGCTGTGGCGTTCTCTGCTTCTGTGTCACGAACCGGACTCGCATTTCCCACGCGCAGGGCTGTCCCCTCCACGTGACTGGGAGAGAGGCACTTGGGGGCCGTGCAGTTAGTAGCAGAGGCTGTTTGCGGGGGGCACCCGGGCTGCATTGTTGTTGCCTGGTTTTGCTCAAGTTGTGTGGATGGTATAACCTGTACTTTGGATAACTTGGAATGCGTTGCATTCCCAAAGATGAAATTGCAGTAAATAATGCCTGTTAGTGATGATGGGTCAAAGATACAGCTCAGTTCGGGGGTGGGTGGGGGAGAAGAAAGGCTACTAGTAACTGGTGTTGCATCATTTTAGGCAGATGGTTTTTTTTCTGGAAACTCCAGAGAAGATCCAGTTAAACCTGGATGACTGCTAATGCAACTTTGGACCCACACGAGGCACAGCAGTTCTTGGTACAGAGTAATCACACAGCTTTAAGAATTGAGTATTAAGCAATTAGGTGTCTCAATCTTAATTATAGAGGTGCTGCTCCAGTCTACCGCTCAAGGGCGCGCGCATGATTCTTCCTGACTTGTTTGTGTGTCTGCCTGTGTTCTGCGGAAGGGCCCTTTTTTTTTCTATACTTATGAGACCTTGCTGCCACAAACCCCTGAGTTAAAGGGTTTATTTCCGGGGAGAGAAAAAAAAACCAAATGGTGTAGTTTGGACAAACAACTGCATCTAAATGTAATGTGAAAAACGTCGTGGGATAAAATGATTGGGAAAATCTTGTGTTCAAAAACTATTTGCTAATACCAAAAAAAAAAAAAAGTTGCTGTTTCAGTATGTTAGCTGCAAAAAAAAAAAAGTACTCTGACAGTTGTGTTGTAAATACGTTGTCCTGGCAGGAATTGATAACTTTTTTAGAGGAAAAAACCCCTTGTTATTTATGAAGTCTCATTTTGGTTAACAATTTACAGTGGTAAAATTGCATTTTATACATACAGGACTGTAATATTAAAGTTTGCATCTAATGGGGTGAGTCTTCCACCTGTCAGGTGTTTAGTCTGGCTGAAGGCTGAAGCGAGGGAGACTGACTTCCCCCCTTTTATTTTATGAGGCTTTTGGGAAGTAAATGCAAGTGACTGTGGTTGTTCCAGACTGGTCTGGCTTGTAGTTGCCTGTTGGGAAACATAATGCTGATAGGGATAGCCAGATTTTTTTTTTTTTTTTCAACTGTGACAATTGGGGCACGAAGTTGACAAGCCTTTTGAAATACAGATGGTGGTTTGGGTGAACGTATTGAAAGGCTTTAATGATCTAAAAAATGTAGCTGAATTCAAAATCTGAGGGAGTTTGGGGTTTTGGTTTGTGGGGTTTTGTAGTCAGGCTTATAAAAACAGTTTTAAAACTTTCAGCACTCAGGAACTGTTAAATCATAGAATCATAGAATCATAGAACGGTTTGGTTTGGAAGGGACCTTAAAGACCATCTAGTTCCAACCCCCCTGCCATGGGCAGGGACACCTTCCACTAGACCAGGTTGCTCAAAGCCTCATCCAGCCTGGCCTTGAACACTTCCAGGGATGGGGCATCCACAACATCTCTGGGCAACCTGCTTCATTCATTCAGGTACTAACTTTGAAATGAGAAAATGGAACTTCGGGGAAAGCTGTGGCTCTGCATTTACTACTCCTGAAAGCACTTGGTGGAAAAAAACTGAGGACTTGCTGTGATTTTCCGATTTCTGCAGTGTACCATTACTGACTTGACAGAGTCGCAGCTGACACTCTCTAGAGGAGTTTCAGTACTTAGGTCATCGTCCCCCAGTGAACAGAAGATGATCAACCTGTGCCGTAGTCTTTTCTGCTTGGGTTTGTGCCGCCCTTAACGTTGCATCCCCTCCCCTCTGTCACGAGAGAACGTGGGAAGAGGTTGTTACGCACCTGAAGGGGCAAGCGCTGCTGCCGGCGCGCAGAGGGAGGCGGCAGACGAGCTCGACATACAGGACGGGCTACGAGAAGCCCTGGGTGGGCTGGGAGAAATTCAGGCAAAGCAGCTTGCAGGGGGCAAAGGCGCCGAGGATAAATGTGGAAGACGTGGTGGTGTCTTGAGGAACGGCTTAGGAAGGAGGGCGGGATGAGGAAAGGTGAGGGTGCTGTGGGCAACCTGGAGAGGTCTCTGAATCCTTCCATGGAGTGGGAAGAGCAGCTGGGGGAAACTGCAAAGGCATGTCTGTTGGGAGAGGGGAAATGTAGAGCAAATATTTGGGGTGGGTCTTTGTGGAAATGGAGATTCACCGTGAGGGTGATGAGGAATGGCCAGATCATCAAGGGAGGAAAAGTGGGTCTGGAGAGTGGGAACCAGGCATGGTAAGAAGTAAGAGGGTGGCAGTCAAGCCCCACTGAATCTTAAGGCTCTTCCTAGGGACAGGTTTCAGGACCAAAAGAAGGAAGTGTTCGTCTGAAACGTTTTTTCTTATGTGATTTTTAAGACTTGAGTTTCATCTCTAACTTCTGCTAAATGTGGAAAAATACCTCTTACAAAAATTAAGTTTTCATCCATCACCAGACCTGTGCATTTCAGTTTCTGTTTCTCTGTTGTTCGGGGTTTTTTACCCTGCGTTTTTTCTCTTCCCAGGATTTGCTTCAATCTCTTCAGTACGAGTTGTTCACAGTGCAGTAGTACCGCAAGTGCCTTCTTTGAAAGGCAAGGTCTGTCTTCTCAGGAAGGTTTCTTGTACTGATTCAAGTCATTACCCTTGACATTTTAATTGATTTTGAAAACGTTATTTCTGAGTGTTACTTTGTCAGTCAGAATACTCAAGACCCACGTATCCCCAAAACCCCACTATGCACCCTTGTGGTTTAAAATCAAAGAAAGCGGGCCGAAGGGGCCTCCCTCACGTTTTTAAAGCAACTTGTAATATGAAAATCTCTCTGCAGGAGTCTATTTACTGGGAAAATATGGGCAGAAGAAAATCAGAGAAATCCAGGAACGAGAGGCAGCTGAATACATCGCCCAAGCGCGAAGGCAGTATCACTTTGAGAGTAATCAGAGGACGTGTAACATGACAGGTAAGAGAGGGAAATAGCCACTGCTCCTGAGAGGTGGGATTATTGGGCATTCGTTGTACATATTGGCAGGATGGAAGAAGAATAAGAAATGCAGGTGAATTCAAAATCTTTAAATTAAATACTAGTGCATAATTAGAGTCATTTTGCATAATAAAAACAGCATCTGAGGAACGGAGGATTGAAGGGATTTCTAGGGGTCATCTTAACCCTTGGTTTGAATATATCCATCTATAATTCATACAGATACACATGCGGGCCACAATTTTTTATCGCTTGCTTCAGGACCCTTTTTATATTGCCCTAAACTGTGTACGGTGTTGAGGGGTGAAAAAGCACCCAGATTCAAACAATCCGGAATGTACAGCAGGATTATTGCGTTCCTCCTAGCATGTTGTTAGTAAGCTACACAGAGAGCTTGGTGGGTAATTTTTATTTAGAAACAAAAAGCATGTCAGCCCATTAGTTCTTTCTACACTTTATCAGTTAAAAGTACCTGACTGGCTGGGGAGCAACAAGTGAAAGTGTATGTATTACAGTACTTCTCCTGGGATTTTTGGAGAGGGGATGGTAGGGTAGAGTTTAACAAAAAAATCCTTGCCATTCTTATAAATACGGGCCATTCAAAACTATGTCTGTAAAACAAATTGGGCAGCATTTTCTCTTTGTAACGGCTTCTTCTGTGGCGGCAAACGCTTTCTGTGCGCTGTGTTTACCCTGACGTGCAGTACCCTGCTATTTCACTTCCGTCTTTCCCGTTTTGTAGTGCTGGGATTGATTGTTCTGCAAGGACTAAATTTTGCTTTGCCCTTCATTGTCCGAAGCACCTTCTGTCTGGCAGCGTGCGTTCTTGTCAAGATTCTTCACCTTTTGTTCTTGGTGTTTATGTTCTGCGCGTGCTCGTTTTCCCTTTCCCATTCCCGTCATACAGCAGCAGATTGGACATTGCCTTTTGCCAAAGTAAAGGACTTTTTCCCACCGGCTTTCTTTTGTTTGAAACATACCTTTCTCTGGTTCTCTTCTTGGGCGGGGCAAGCCCCAAACCTCAGATGTTTTCCTTCTCCTCTGGAGAAACACAGCAGCGTGGATTTTCAGCAGGTTTTCTTCTGGGGAGCCGAGGGCGCGTGCACGCGGCGGGGCAGGATGGGTGTGCGCACCTGCAGCCAGGGCCAGCAGAGAGACACGCAGCCACGGAAGGGCAGCCTGGTGCCTGGGCTCGTAGGAGGCACGTGGGTAGTTGCACTGCTGGGTCCCCCCAGGGTTTCCCATTTGGTGCGTCCTCCCAGCTTTGACTGTTGAGGAGTGGGATTTACACGGCACACGGCTGTTGAGCGAAGGATGGGGAGAGGTTTATGATGATTTTTCAATGCTGATGGATTTTTTATTGTCTTTTTCTTTTAATAACAGTGCTGTCAATGCTTCCGACGCTGAGGGATGCCTTAATGCATCAATTAAATTCCGAGAGTCTCACATCTCTCCTTAAAAATAGGTAAGACTGTTTTGGTAATTTTGTTGAAGATCACTTCTTTTGATCACAAGGCAAGGTTTTGGGTGGGGTTTTTTTCCAGATTATATATTTACGATGTAGAGAGCCTGCAGGATTTTGGTTCTGTGTTCCACTGAGTGAGTAGTCTTAAAAGTAATTTTGAAATTGCTGCGTAAATATTTTTTGTCAACTTGGATGTATTTTGATAGGTGTGGCTGGCAGTTTCCAACCATTACAAAAAATGACAGTCCCTTTAAGACGCTGCAGTGAGAGCCCATGGGTTTTGTTGCAGTGCTTGTAAGGTGGGCAGAAAAAGTACTTGGAAGATCTAGTCCTCTCATAAACAGGATGGAGTTTCTTGACCAAGTCTGTGTAGTCTTCCCAAGGTCAGAGGTGAACAGTAGTGGGAAGTACCCACAGTGAGATTGCAAACAGTTACAAGCTCCGAGAAGTCTTTTTTTTTTTTTTCTTTCTGAAGTAGAACAAATAGGGACATGTCATGCATTACGAGGAATGCTTCCCTGTCAGGAAACACCTTTGGGTTCCTTATAACTGCAGGAGCAAATAGCATATTTTTTTCAATATACAAAGTGCATAATCGCATACCTTAAAAATAGGCTAAACTGCTTAGCATTTGGCACAGAGTAAAAGTGTTGTGTAGGCAAGTAACACTGGGTTTCTGACTCACTCCAGGCTGCCTTTCTAGTTCATCTCCCACTAGCTTATTTATATCGCTGTAACTTCAGCTGTCCAGCATTTAATAGGCTACCTATCCAGTCTTCTTCCAGTCGAATAACTCCCACAACAAGGCAACAGAATGTGATATTTAAAGTGGGAATTACAGCTTTAATGATGTTTTTCGTAACAGATTATCTGAGAATTCGCAACCGTAATTGAGTATTACTTGCCCCAAACAACAATAAATTAGGAAACAATTTAAATGGAATATTTAATATATTTGTCATAATAAGAGTTTTAATCAATGAAAAATTAACCTCAATGAACAAGAGGTCTTGTGGACTGCCAGATCTTCTGGACTCTACAGCAGAATAGTCTACAGAGGCCTGTAATCTTTGTTCAGTGGTGACCACGTAGGCTGCCTTGGTGTGTTCTCTGAGACATACGTCTTTTTATCAGAATATATCTGGTATCTCCAACCTGTTGGACTAGTCGAACAGCTTACAGGTATGGTGACACATTTCTGAATTCCAATCATCCCAGTGAAAAGGGAGATGAGACTTTTCAGAAATGGGTAACAGTAATATCAAAACCATTTAATTTTTAAAATGCCAGTTACACGCAACATCCCGTAAGCACGGATGTCCGCTTAGAGCGTACCTTACAGTGCACTTTTTGTCTTGGTGTTTCCTTTGTTTGACGTACGCTGAGGACGTTCTAAACAGATGCTTGAACTTTTTGAACTGGAGAGGTAGAGAAGGGGTTGGGAAGG
>NW_010252093.1:22116-47074 GCF_000690775.1 Eurypyga helias | reverse complement strand
CCAACCCAAACCGTTCTGTGATTAAAAGTATTTTTAAATGGCTGGAGCAAAAACTTTTTTCATTTGATCTTAAATATGGTTCACTTAAACTTCTTCATCTTTTAAATGTATCTAGATTTAAATACATCTAGATTTTTCTAGTTGGATCTAAAGTGCCATTTTGTCACATCTTTCATAAACTAGGAAATCTGCTATTGCTACAGCTCTTTTCAATAGAAATATACACTTGCCGTACAAAAACAATATTAAATTTACTGTAGAAGTTGGCCACTTCAACTTACCTGGTCAACCCTGTATAAAGTATGTATAAAACTGGAATAAGACACTCTGCCCTCTGGACGCCTCATAAGATTGATCTGTGTAATCTACAGTTTAAGAGGTAACGAAAACCTGAGATTGTGCCTGCAATTGCCTCTCTCTCAAAATCTGGTGCTTTGTTGGGAATGATTAATGACCAGGAATCTCTCATCACCTCTGCTTGTGGAGCTGGGTTTGGCTTTCGTGTCTCTCTCCAGGACTGAGTGCTGGACACTGTAGTTTTTGATAAGCCCTGAAATTCCCAAGCTGCCTTTCTTTTCCGTAGAGTGATGCTATCATGATTTGTGAAAAAATCAGCTCCCGGAGTTTGTTTTGCTTGGCATGCAGACAAAAAACTCTAAACCCATTTTTTAATAGAGAAAGATTAGGTGGGAGGCTTTATGCTGTGCTTCTTGAGTGGAAAACTTTGCAGCTAAATTGAGAATAATATTTTCCCATCCAAACTGACCTTTATGCTGATATATCCTCTGTCATCTTGGGCTCTTTTAAACTGTGCCTACCTTCTACAGGCTTACAATTGTCCTTTATCACTTGCAAAGGAGACAGCAGTACTAAGGACCTTGTCAAAGAGAGACACCTTCCTTCCTCTTTGGAATTAAGTGGGACGGTGCTTTGGCCCGACTTCCAGCACCGCCTGTGCCACTGCCGCGTCTCCACGTTGCCCCTTCATCGGCACCATCCCTTTTGGGTGTGCTGCGTCCACCTGTTTTGTGTTCCCTCAAGGCACTTGGGGCCAATATCTCCTCATTGGCATCTCTGCCGTGTTTTGCTTGGCCTGTTCCTCGCCTTTGGCAGAACTGGGACATTTAGCTGCTTGTCTGGGTTGGGGAGGGAGTTGCGGGAATAAGTGAATTTGTGATGCTCTGAAAGGGAAGATGCTTTGTGTGGTTTTGAGGAATTGACATTTTGAAAATAATGTAGTTCATAAAAAATAATGGAAACAGCAGTAAAACAGTGGAAGGAATTCTATAGAAAGCGAGCGAGAAGAACTTGCTGAGGCATATCTTTTTAAGTGGACTAGATCTTTCTCCCTGGCCTGAGCTCTCGGTGATGGCATAACAAGTAACAATTATTTCTGACTATATAGGGGCAGAGCCACGTGGCTTTAACTGTTCTGCATTATAAACCCCAATCAGATGGGGGGGATATCCCTCCTGCTGCAACAAGGTAAGCTTATCAGTAGGGTTGGTGTTTTAGTTTGCTTGTTTGCTTTTCACTGGCGATACTAACTATTCAAAGACAAACAGATAGTTTGAGACTTGCAGTTTCATTCATCCAGAAGCTTCTGACACAACTTTTGCTTTTCATTCACACCAGGAAGGAGAATTAAGTAAAATAAAAACTTTCTACAAAACAGACCATCACAGAAAATGGTTCTGGGAGAACCAAGTGGGTGTCTCCTGTCTCCACGCAGGGCTGCCGGCTGATGGGAGGCTGCAGATCCTCGAGCTCTAAAGCAGCAGGTCACACTGACGACTAGGATTTACTCCGGGATGGAAATTTCAAGATGCTGGGCTTTTCTATTCACTGGCTATTTTTAAACAAAGTGAATATAAATTTCAAGAACGTATGCAACTTCTACAACATGGAATTGCCACAGTATTCTGGAAAACACCGTGTGGAGATTTCACCATCTGCATGGTTAATATCTGCCCCTGTGACCCTGGGATGCAAATTACCGTTCTGTGTGTGCGTGTTTGGGCACTTCAGGTCAAATAGTCTGAAGTAGCGTGTGTCACATGCCCCTCCCACCTCCTGGGAGGTGTGCTTCCAGCAGCAAACGGGAGGTGGATGTATCATGAGGGACCCTGGGAGTGTCGGGGGGCTCCAGGCTCGCTGGGAGTGTTTTGATGTACAATGTAAGGAAGAAGATGACTGCTGAAGTCACCTCATTCCTCTTGCTTTGAGGAAGCAGCCTTTGGAATGAACCATCTCCTGAAAACCACCCAGGAACTGTCTTCAAGCAGCCCAGACAAAGCCAGCTGCCACTGGAACAATGTGGGTGGTGAGGGTCCATTTCTCCAGCTTTGGTTTAGCAGTAACACAACACCATTCTTGACCGATGGTGCTCGACCCTGGACGGTGTGGTTCGCCACAGCCCTAAGAGCCCTTCACCCGCTGAGTTGACAGCAGTGAGCTGCTTCGGGGCAGTGGGGAAGCAAATCCCCCACTCCCTCCTGTGTCGGTTTGGTTCACAGGGCGGTTTTGGTGTGTGCAATGAGTCTTACAGAAGGAAACACAAGCAGGAGCCTCCTGGCATCGATTTCCCCAGCCTCTGAAACCCAACCCTTTGAAAGCAAATCAAAAGTGTTCACTGAAATTGTCTGCGTTTCATGGTAAATCACATCCTAGTTATTATTTTGAATTTAGCAATCTGCTGTGCTTTGTTACTCGCACCGGAAGACAGGGTAGAAATCTGCCCCTTCCAGTGATGCTTTAAGGCTGAGCAGAGGAGAGGGATGATGGCAGTCATGCAGGCTTAGCTGTAGATGTAGGAAGTGTTTCTAGTTTTACCTGGTAGAAATGGCTGGGGGTATTCCTGCCCAAACCCACATTAGTGCTATGGGATTCAAGTGGCCAGATTCCTTTAGGTTCATTTGCAGATACGACTATCCAAAACTGTAACTGTGCTTGCATTTGTGTAACAACTTTACAAACTCCATAAAGCCCCATTGAAATAATTCACTTGTGGATCACCACCAGGCAAAACTCTTCATCAATCTGTCTATTTTTGGAAGCTTCCAAATAGCCTTTTCCTCCTTATTTTCCCAGCACAACTCACTTTTATGAAACCTGCTTGAGAGCCTCTGACTTTTAGGCCAGAAACAGAAAGAAATTTAGGAAGAACAACTTTCATTTGGATTGCATCTCAGCAGGCAGTTTGCTTCTCTAAGGTTAATCTGACCTGGGTTGTTCCAGCAGACAGGAATGTTTTTTTCATAAGGGGGTGTTAATCAACCTGCTCGGCTTTTCAGATTAGAAGCTGACTTCTTCCAGCCTTCTTCAGTGTAGCGTTCTCAGATAGAGAGCTTGGTTCTTTACCTTTTGTGTCTGAGCAGCTCTTGTTCAGATCAGTGTAACCCAGAGTGATTCACGTTACGTTAATGCAGTTTCAGTGACATGATGGTGGTTTAAACAGGGAGGCTGAGATGTGTCACTTATTGGGGATTCACATCACGTTTGGAAGTCACTTAAGGCGTGGTTTCTTGGGGGTAGCAATGTGCTTCTCCTTTGCTAAAAGAGACATTCCACCTTTTGGAGTTAATTTGCGCCTCCCTTTTCACCATGTTTCTCTGAGCTGTTGATCAAAATATTTGCACTGTCTGTGTAAATACTCCAGCAGGGCCAAATTTTTCCCCAGTGCATTTTTTCCTCGCTGGCTCCTTTGGAACGGTGTCAGGAATGAACTTGTTTCATTGTTTGTTTCCAGTTATTTCTGAGATCACGCGTACAATCCCCACAGAGCCTTTCTTAATTTTTCTCATAGGTAAAATAATTTTCTTGCTTACTGTTACACAATGTGTTAGTTGCTTCACTTTTATTGAAACAATTTTGCTGGCTTTCACACATTTTATACAGTTGTTACCCTGCTATTAGGGCTTGCTTGCTTTAACAAAGCAAATGGCTTGCAAAGCATTCTGCAAAAATGTACCAGCATTCAGTATAACGCTGTTACTGACAGTTCTTTCACTGGTGAGCTTCGCTGTGTTTCTCTGAGCCCCCGGCGTTAGTGCTCTTGTAGGCTGTGTCGTGGTGCTGGGCCACGCGGGGTTCCTGTTGGCCTTGTAGACATATTCACTAGTGGATCACTAGTCTGCGTAGCAATGTGTGTGGGCATTTCTGTGCCTTCCACGAATACATGTATGGAGAGCTGGTTTCCTTCTGGCTGTATGAAAAATCAGACAGGACTCTTGGTTTCCAGTGCCCCTCCTTAGCCCTGTCACACTGCAGACTTTGGCTTGCCTGCCTCTGCCCTTGTCCTTTTTTCTCCTCATAGCTTCTACAGAGTGCAGTATTTTTGGGGTGCATGCTGGGGTCCAGAGGACACTTGGGTGTGTATCTTTTTCAGTCTTTCCTGTTCCTTTCCCTTGGCTCCTGGCAGACCTGTGACAACTAAAGTCAAAATATCCAGCTGAATGGCCACAGAATTCCCTGATTGCTAGGGATGACCAGCCCTTTTTTTTTTTCCCCCGGGGGAGTTACTGTGGGAAGGAACCAACACCCACGTGGATCACGGATAGCAGGGTCTGTGGAAATGCCGGGCCCTTTTTGTAGAGGTTTTCTGTTGTGACTCAGAGCACGTGGGCCTTTGGGACCAGCCCCTGCACAGCCCCTCAGACGCCACGCGCCTGTGTGCTGTGCATGAGGTGAGCAGGGCACCTGGTGCCTCTCGTGTCCGGTTTGGGGCAGAGCTTATGGTATCCTGCCCCACGCGCTGGGAGTCAGCCCCAGAGCAGCCCGGCTCCTGGTTTAAGCCGAAGCTGCCGCAGCTCTGCAGACGGCTGTTGGGGTAGGATTACGAGGCCAGGAGGGATGTGCAGCACTGCATCCCATTTCCCCGAGGCGATGCAGAAAACCTCTGGGGATTTTTTCATGGCATGGCTGGACAAAGTCATGGGTGACGTGGTGTGATGCTGGTGGTAGTGTTGCTCCAGTTGTGGGGCTGTACTAGACACCACTGTAAGTCCCGTCCAGCTGGCATTTCTATGAACCTATGACGTTTGTTTTGTTGGAAAACCTAACAGACAAATAACCAGTGTAGCAAGTACATAAAAAGAACAGAAAAGCAGCAGTGTGAAGTAAAACAGAACCACAAAGTAAGATATGAGGTGAGGGAATGTCCAGATGCTTTGCAATAAGTTCTAATGGCAGATTTAAGCAGAAAAGAAAGAGACAAAAGACAGGCCTTTGAGCGCATTAAGGGAAATAGGTTATTTATTGAAGTTAATGTTGAAGTTAATGAGACTTTACAGCAAGAAGATTACAGCAGCATCTGTCAAAAGCTGCAATGACAGACGTGGTGGTAAAACAATAGCCACAGAGGTGAAGGAGAAACAGGAAAGTATTATATATATAACATAGTATATATAGCTGGAGCAGTTGTGGGATGAAATGGGTGAAACACAATGAGACGGTGGTAAGGCTTATTATTTTAAAGCTGATGTCTCACTTTCAAAGACCCGTATCTTTGAAGACAAATCATTCTGGCTAAGGAGTCATTGGAACCTTGCTGTACTGTTGACATAAAGGTAAATCCCCGTTGTTTCCCCCATATGTGCTCTGTAGACCAGCTCCAGGGAGGTGGCATCCCGTTCTGCAGGAGGGGATGGTGACCTAACGTGCAGGCTAGCTTGTGGTGCCACTGTGGGTGACTCTGTGGGTCAGTGCTTGTGGACACTGTCTGTCTTCCAAGGACAGAAAACTCTTTCCTGAGATCTGTCGCCAGGAAGAGTGGAGCAAATGTGCAACAGTTATGGATAAGGCAGGGAGAGAGAGCATGGTTCTTCCTCTTCCACTTGTGGGCAGAGGGTGGAGTCACTCCAGATGCATTCTTGATGTTATTTTGGACCCTGAGAAAGCTGGGTTTCTCTTATCTACCTCTTTTATTTATTTACTTCGTTTTGGTTGCCACATGGGAACCTCGGGGAGGGCAGGCTTCTTGCAGCCCAACCCTAGGAGCTGTTGAGTGAAAATTATGTAAATCCTGAGAGCGTCATATGTGCGACAGAAGCTGTTCAACAATGATCTGCCTCTGGTACGACAAGGATTCATTAAATGTAACTGCTTGGGGTCCAAGAAGGGCAAAACAACAGGTGGAGGCGCTTCAAAAAGCAGCTGGAATGTGGCAGCCGATGTCACCCGAGCCTCATTTGCTCCAATAATGAGGCGCACAGCGATACAAAACCAACATGGCATTTACAGTTATGGCATGATAAATGTTCTCCTGTGCTTAACAGCGTATCACATAGTTTTTTATTCCTGTACATGGAGATTAAAATAATTTGATACGAGACCTTGGTTTTGCTCATCTCAGTAATGGCCAGGAAGCGTTCGTAATTTGGTCAAGTGCATGAGTGAACCGGTCCTTGGACAAAGTTGCTGCCATTTGCTTGGCTGCCCAGTGTGATGAAATGATTGGGTGTATCTGTGGGCACAGCATGGCAGAACGAGGATCCATGTGCTCTGCAGGAAGCACGGCACTTTTTGTTTTCATTAAGTGGAAAGGCAGTCTTCTGGCCAGCTGGCAGGAATAGGAAACCGTATGAGGTTCATGTCCTGCAAAGGCCATGGGCAGGTGTATCGCTTCCAGGAGTTGGCCTTGATTATTCCATTGCAAGAACAACAAAGTGGAAGTTATCCAAAAGCCTGGTGTCACGGTGACGGGGAGCAATGCCTGTCCTATAGCTGTCCTATAGAACGTCCTCCAAAACCAATGCTTGGGCCTGATGAAGGATGTGCCCTCTGTGACTGAAGAGACTAGCAGCTTTTCTGAGATTATTTCCATGAAGAATTTGTGTCTAGCACATTGTTCTATGAAGATACACTGGAAAAGTAAATGGTTTTAAAGTTTGCATCACCTGAACTTAAAATGGCAAGTGTCTTTGCAGCAGAGAACAGTGCATCAGGAACAAAAACCCCGCCATAGGTACCGTCGGCAGCGCTGCCTGGCTAGCGCTGTGCCAGTTGTGTGTAGAAGTAAGGCTTTCAATTCCCGGCACTTAAGAAAGCACTGCTTAAAAAAATTAATTCCCATGTCTGGAGCTGAAGTAGCTGATTTGTCAGACTAATCCACAAACTCTTCCAGTGCCAGTGGGTCCATTTACCCCAATATTTATTGCATCTAAGCCTTCAGGACTCTGTGATCATAACCACAAATGGAATAGGAGTAAGTCTGCGGTGAATTCAGAGCTGGGAAAAAAAACAAGCGAGCACAAAATATCTGTGGTTTGACATAGCAAAGGACAGTCTTTGCTCGGGGATATTCAAGTTGAGCATATTGATTTCTGAAGCAATTAACACATGGTTCTTCATGATCCATTTCCCCTTTCTACCAATATATGCTCGGGCAATGACAGTCCAAAATCAGGACTGCTCTTGCTTTTACTGTGGCAGAGATTTCAGAGACAACAAAAATTATCAAACCAATTTCAGACAGCACAGCTAAACTAAGCACCCTATAAAAAGTGAGTTTTTCTCTTCTAGAAGGAGAGCTGGAATGTAAGGAAAATGTGTTGAGGTGAAGTATGAAGGTAAGCTATGGCCAGGGAGCACAACTGGTGTATGAAGCTAATTGTTCCACCGATTCGAACAGAGCTGAGCAAGAACATCCATTAAAGGAATTTTATCCTTGAAACATGAAATTGTCTTCAGTATGGCATAGGCTTGGAACCCCAAGAGAAAAAGCCAACAAAAATTTATACTAAAATATAGGTTTAGGGCAACATATAGTTGTGACTATGCAGTCAGTAGTCTGTAATAATATTTTAAAATGCACTTTATCTAAGTTAAAAGTAATAGGGTCTTCCGTTGGCCAGGCCTTATCGAAAATTCACTGAAGTAAATTAAATTCTTTGTCTTAATGGGCCCACTTAAATGTTTTGGGTAGAGTTATCAGAAGCTTATATATAGAGAAGAAGAAAAAATGAAGATTTTAAGTTGTTGGCTCTGTTAGAGAGTATCTATGTTTTCAGGTTTCCGTAGCATACTCTGGTGGAAATCAACAGACATAATAACTAAAGGGCAGATGTAGTTTAGACAGGAAAGGAGGTCTGACATCTGTGAAAGGCTCTGTACACAAGCTGTAAGACCAATAGGTTGCACTCTTTGAAACTGTATTTATAATTGCTTTTTCCTGTGGCATGGGAGAAGGCAGACTGTGAGGTACAAGGTCATCCTCCTCCTGTTCCTTGTGTACATCTGCAGTCACCTTCCAGCAGAGAGATTTTAAGATTCAACTGGGTCCTGCCTTCTGAAGAGACTTGGACTCAGGCTCCTTCCAGTCCTTAGCTTTGATTTTTACTTAGGCAGTCATTATTGCAATGGGGGAAGATAAACGGGAGCAAATCCTCTTATTTTCCATGGCTTTTTCCTTTCAGCCAGCTCTAGACTGTGAATAGACTAGTGTGTGAAACAAGAAAAGGAAGGGAGAGGGGTTAGGGAAGGAAGAGAAATAGCACAGTGAGTCACCCTGTCCACTATCTGTCTGAAGATCTATATTCTGCTCCCTTCTTAAATATAGAAATGATTTCATTCAATTATTAACTCTTGCCAACTAAACATTTGGTATGAAGGGGGCTCTTGGATGCTGATTCATAGTGATGGTTCTCTAAAGGAAAACTGGAGCAATCATGTATAATCTCTGCCATAAATCTTGACTAAAGCAGAAGATATGTATTTAAAAATGCTTTTATTCAGTGCCTGTCACTTCTGTGTCCGTTAAGCTGTGAGCAACACTAATGACAACTGATAGGTTCTTTTCCACAGAGATTGCCTTGTGGGCTCCAGATCCCACTCCGGTGATGGATTTTAAAGGATAACAGGACTTTCCTTTAACCTGCAAAAGCCTCCTACCATCCACATAGTCTAATGGTGGTTTAATATTCCATGTTTGGAGGCTGTGCCAGCTGCTCCTGGTAGGTCACCATATTCACACAGCCTACGTATGGTTTCAAACGGCATCCCGCCTAGGCAAAAGGGTAATACGGGTAATAACCTCATCTTCAAATCAGATAGAGGCATAACCCAAAGGTATCTAACACCAGGTTTTCATTCCGATATGGGACACTAGCTCATCTTGGGAAGTCATTAACCAGAAGCACTGGATCTGCCTTACAAGGATGCCACACTCTCAAATGTTACTTGTGTGCTGAGGTGTTGAGGATGCTGCTGTGTCAGTAAGGTGATGTAAGGAAGTGAGACTTTTGCTTTTAGTGGTTTATTCTTTTCTACAATGAGATGTTTTGACAGGAACAGTTTGAGGGGGTGCATCAGAAGTTGTAGGATGGGAAAAGGTGATGGGCAAGGAACTATCATCCCCTGAGCAAATTAGTGCAGAGACATGACATTGAACCAACAGGTAGATTAGCACATTAAAGAAGAATTTCAAATATCTGAGCTGCCCTAAATTGTCATGGGAAGAGTTTTGAAACTCCAGGAAATTTCCCTACTTATTTTAGGATCTGAAAGCAAGGTGCAAGGCAGTGGTGGAAATACTTTGTTCTTCCATGGGAAACAGATGGATGGGCATATGTCCATCTTGTGTCTTGTGATGGTGGGGGAAGAATACTCTCCTCCCAGACTGATCGAGCTCGTGGTTGCTGGAGGCCTCAGATGCTGAAATGGGAAATCAAACAATACACCCTGCACCCAGAGGCACTGCGGAAAAACATGGGTGCACTTTGGAAAATGTGTTACTCGTTTTTCCTTTTACCTTGGACAGGTCAATGATTCGTGTTTCATCTTGGTTGTCAAAAATCATTTGCATTTCTTTCCCCTTGCTTGCAAAGCTTCTCTGACAAGAAAAACTTCTTCCTTTTGTAGTGTACCTGTTTCATATTTCCAGGATCAACTTTCTCGGTTCTTTTCAGGAGCTAAAATGCCGTGAAGAAGAGAAGGGGAGCTCTGGCTCCCCTCAAACGAGAGCTGTGTGAAGTTCTGCCATGCAGGGGCGGCAGTTAATCCAGGCCCTTTATCCATAATGGGTTTAACTGTTTGAGTTTAGCCTTTGTTGCTGGTTTGGGTGTGTTATTGCTGTGCTGGAGTGGTGGTGTAGCAGACCATAGCCCAAAGGAGACCCCAGACTCCTTTCTTCTTGTGGCTTATCACTTCCTGCAGCTTAAACGAGGTGTGAGCAAAAGCCATGGTAATATTTGAACCCCAGATCAGAAAGAGTTTGCCTCAAGCGTCAGAGGTGTCGATCCCTTGAACCCAATGTGAAAAGAGATGGGCATTGTGGGAGCTCTGGAGGCCATGCCTGCTTCACTCGTTTTCAGGGCTGCTTACCTGCCTCACGTTCCCTGAGCTTTTTTCTGCCATCAGGGATTGTGACTGAAAGCGGGAAAGCTGCCTGGCCGTCAGACCCTGTCAATGCACGTCATTCCTGTTGTGGGAGGAGAATAGGACCCAAAACCTTCTGGAAGACGGAGTGGTGCAGTGCATGCGGTCAACCTGACATGGACTGCCAGGTGAGGGGGCTGCGAAGGAAGGGACTTCGTTTTCTCCCCCTAATACCATTCTGTTTATAGCGGGGGAAATCCCCACTGGGAGACAAGGGAGAAGAAAGTGGATGGGAATAAGTACAGCCAGAAATTCTCAGACCTCAGCTGAACACCCAAACTGAGCTGCGGTACACAAGGGTGCCCTCAGCTTTGAGCTGAGGGTGGAGGGACACCACACTCCAGAAGGAAGGCATTAAATCTTTTGTTCCCCAAACTCAGGCAGAAAATCAAGAGAAGGTTGGAGTTTATTTACCTTCGTAGCTATTTTGAGGGCAAGACTTCACCACCTAAATCCATTCTTCCCTGCAAATGTAGCAGAATCTAATGTATTTCTCAACAGCCATTCAGAGTGAGTGCATGAGAGAAGGGGGCTTATTGACACTCATACTATGACTTACTTAAATGTAGATTTGTGTAGCAAGGGAATTATATATTGATTAGATTGCACAGCAGTGAGAAGCGTGTGAGCATTTCCTCACCTAACCAGTAGCGTTGGCTTATCAGGTGTGTCTTGGTAAGGTAACATAGACAACAACTACTGTCCTGTGCGTTGCAGCCGCCTCTTTTAAAGAGTATTCTCAGGCAGAGAGATGAAGCCAAAAGTAATGTGATCTTTTCAAGTATCTGCTTTGGACAATTACTGCTGATTAAATTTATTAACAGCCACTGGGGAGCATACAACTCACACTTCGGATTTACCTTCTGTAGGAGGGAGCGCTTTGGCAAAGCTTTGTCTGAACTTGGAACAAGAAAATGTAAAAACATAAATCTGGATACCATTTATTTCTTAGGATTTACAATGAATTTGCAACAAACTGTGGAAGCACTGGTTGTTTTTCCTTTTTAGCAAGGGAGGCGGAGAAACTGTTTCAACTTGGAAGTTTCACAGACAGCGCTTGATTTTTATAACATGTTGTGGTTGTACACAGGGAGGAGCTGAAGACAGGAAAAGTACTGACCCTGAAGAGGGTAATCATGAACTGTGAATGAGCAGTGCAGTCTGATTCATCTACAGCATTTATGTCTATCTATGGAAAGATCTAAGGACATCAAATGCTACACTCACCCAATAATGCCAATTATTTGTTAAGGAGCAGATTCGTCACCGTCATTATTATTAGTACTACATTAGAAAAGCAGTGTCCCAAATGAGACCAGGATTTCCTTATCAAGGTGAAACATGTGTCATCGGTGTGCCGAAGGTGAAAGGGAGCAGAGTAACATACTTTTTTCAAAGTACAACCGTATTTTTTTCCAGTTTTGGTACAAATGCCCAGCAGATCTGCTCAGACACACTTGAATGAGCTCTAGTTGTACATGTGTGCTTGTAAGGGTCGGCTGTGAGTGTTCCCTTGCTGGGAGTCCTCCCTCTCCCAGCCCTGGCTGACAGAGGAAATGTTACTGGCAAAGCCCTCCAATTATACTGTGCAGGTTAGACAAATCTTGCTTCATGTAGAAACAATTACTTCGATGCCCAGTCCGAAGAGGAAGACCTTAGGCCACAGAACTGAGCGGATCAAGTGGGAAGGTGGAGGTGCAAAACGTTGTTTGCTTCAGGCCATGCAGTGGGGTGCAGCGAGGACCCCCTCAGGACCCCATGCCCTGAGACACACAGCCTCTCATTCATGAGCAAGCCTGGTTTCTTCTTCCGGTGCCAGGCCACTGGGGCAGCTCTGCACCTTCTCCAGGGGCTGCGATGGAGGGGGAGCTGCTGCGCTCGAGGGATTGGAGAGCATGCCTGGCATTCAGCAGGTGCTTGGCATATTCCGGTCACCGTGTGAACGTGCAGGGAATATTGTGTGCTGTGCCATAGGGAAGTAAGGAGGACAACAGTGCTAATACAGCTGATCCCTGTTTTTCTAGCCTGCGTGTTTTCCTTCACATTTGGCCTTTGCTGACAGTGGAATCATTCCCAAGGATGTTTTGGTTTGTCTTGTCATTTCCATCTAATGGCATTTTTAAGAGATTTGGTAAATGGAACAAGGTTGCCTGCTGCTTGTGGCATGCTTTGTTCTTTCTCTTTTCCTTTACTTTTTAGGGCTGTTTGGTGTTTGGCTCTGGGTAATACCAGCTTTGATTGCTCTCCTGAGTTGCTTGGTGGAAGCTTGGAGATGCTGCTGGTGGTTAAGCTGCTTGCCAGTTGCATTTGGTTGTGTAACTGCCTCGTGCCTCAGTTTCCAAATTATTGTTGGGTTGTGTAGCATCTCTGACATATTCAAAATGTTTGCAAAGAAATAAGAAATTAGATATCCCATACTCCAAACTGGCTTATCTGAGTGCTTAGGCACTGTGAATATGGGCACTTGGATTACCTCATCCCCTTTTAAAAGAAGCTGACCCGTGGAGAGATCACAGGGATGTGCTGTTTGGAGCCCAGCTCCAGGGAAGTCCTGTATTTGCCACCTGGAACTCCAGCCCAGACTCTCTGCCTCCTCACTGCCCAGGGAGCCTGGGTGGGTACCCAGAGCTGCACCGGGCACACATCTCCCCTGCGCCACAGCTTCGGGGGTCCAGAGGGGTTTTCAGTAGCGTTTTGAGAATGTGTAGGACCAGAGAGTCTATGTTCCCATCTGTATGAGTTCTTCTCTAGAGTAACATTTTAAAATGAACCACTGGAAAATGCTCACAAGATAAGGTGAATAAGGGCCCAAATCATCTTTTCCCTGTGCAGTTGCAGCGTCCAGTGCATGTAGGGGAGAAGGTGGGAAGGGCTTGAAGGCTGGTTTTGTGAGAGGGGCAGGACGCTCCCCAGCTGCCCTGGTAGAACATGTGCCTGGAGCTGTGCCCTTCCTGATGACTGCTTGATGCCGTCAGTCCGTGTGTTCCCCCAAGGAAGGTAATACATGTACATGGCATACTAGGTAAAGAGAAACTTGCTCCTTGTAGGTGATCTTGTGCTATAAAGCTGGGAGAACTTAGCTTGAACGTTTTGCCTACCCTGCAGTGAGTGGCATACAGTCAGTTTCCCCAGCAAAGGCATCACTAGCCTGGCAGAGCCATCACTGGTGTTAGCAAACTTATTCTCTGTATGCATGTACTCGATTAGCATGTCCTCTAATTTATTATCTGCTAGGGTAAGCTAGTCAAATTACAAGGACATCACTACGAAAGCAGCAACATCATCAGCTAGCCTGTGTGTCCTTGGTCCTGCAACCAAGTTCAAGTTAACAAGGAGCTGGGGCTGAGCTGCGTATTCTGGCTCTGCATGCCTGACTGGCTTAACTGCTTAATGACCAGGCTGCTGCTTTCTGCGTGCTGCACGTCTGCTCAAGGCTGCTGCAGGAAGGACAGACAGCCATTTAGCACTGACTGCCAGCCCAGGTGTCCTTGTGGAGTCCTGCTTTTGTGCTTTCCTTTCGTTAATCTCATAGTCCAATATGATCTTCTGAAGACTATGACTGTGTTCGGTTGTTTGCTTGCTTGCTTTTCTGTAGACATGAAAAACCCTTCTCATATTCCCCCAAATCCCCTCCTAAGTTCCTTCCTTTCAAACTGGAGGGAGAATGAACTTCCTTGGGATTCAGAAGTAGTTTGAATTAGGATTTCAATTGGCCCATTGAAGGGGTGGAAGAATGGTCAAATCAGGATTGGAATGAAGCCTCCATTTCTTCAGTTTGACTGAAGTTTAGGCCTAGAGTTTTGTCCTGAGGCCTGGCCTGCCCCTCTCTGGTGGCACAGACCCAGTGAGTGCAAATGTACTTTTTTGCCTTTGGAAGGAAACAAGAGTATTGGTGTGTGTCAGAGGGAAATGGGCAGCGTTACATAGCTCCGGTCCCACTGATCTGCAGGGAAGGTGTATGTTTGACACAGGAGTATCTTGTCACTCCCACACACATGAGACCAAGGGGCTGAGGTGAAGCCTATGAAGATGTACATGGCAAAAGATTTGTTAAAGTATCACATGGCAAGTGTGTATTATGTGTCTGGCTGCTCTGCTCGTGAAAGAGCCAAAAGATGAAGTCCTGAGGGATCAGTTACTGTATATGTAACCGCTCTGCCAAGGCGTGACTGGCAGCAACAGGAGCCACATTCAGATTTTACTCCATCTCCGGACCCTGTACTCAGTGGACTGATTTTTCTGGCACAAACAGTTGCCTGAAGAAGCAGAGTTTTGTAAAGGCAGAGGAAACAGGAGAATGTCCAAATATTCTGTGCCTCATCCCTATTTTTCCTAAACAATGTCTAAATTAAAAAAATTTTAAACCAGGCCTCATTAAAAATGTAAAACAAGGCCACCGTCCTCCTTCCCCCCCAGCCCCAACCCTCTATCTATCACTTCTGTGCCCTTGTTCTGGAGGTAGTTGGGAGACCTCTTCCTTTCCCTGCACCTCGGAGGAGTTGGCTGATGCCCTTCAGGAAGAAGGCTTTGCTGGGTTTGGGGCTGGGGTGTGCTTGAAGGAGAGAGAGAAGCAGGAGAACAGAAAAGTAAGGAAAAGAAGCAAAAATACTATGAAACACTGATGTCAAGAAACAGAGGAAAAGCCTGCAAGCAGCTTCTGGCAGCAGGTTCCCTCTGGTGACGGGGAAGCAGGACACTGCGTATTGTCCCCACGTCCTTCAAAGTTTTCCAGTTTCTCCTCATAGCTGGGAGGACTCGCTTGGGGCTTGCATGCAGATGGGAGACTGCTCTCCCGACGTTCTGAACAGTCCCCAGGTGACTGGGTGGGGAAGGCAGGGAGACACAGGGAGGCAGAGGGAGAGGCTAAGGGGAGGGAGGCTGTTGGAGCAGAGCTCAGCTGAGCCGGGATGGGTCAGAGGGAAAGGGAAGTTGTGGGGAGAGACGGGCACAGGGTTTGGGAAGAAGACAGGGAGATGTAAGACTGTGGGTAGGAGGTGTGGGAATGGTTTTGGGGGCTTTTTGGGTCCCCCAGATCCATCACCGTGACGAGCCTGGCTGGCTCGGCCAGCTCCACTGGCGGGGTGAGGCAGGCTGAGCGTAGCAGCAGGCGCAGGGTCAGGTCCCGGCTTCCATTCTATTTCGGGCACTGGTCACTGGGGCTGTTTTCAAGGCAAGCAGTTCTGTAATGCGTACATTTTATTGCTAACCTTTTTCCTCTTTCAGAGATTAAGAGGGACGTTGGCTGGGAAATGAACAGACCCTAAATCAGCCTTTAATTACCCGGTGTGTGACTGCGCTGCACGAGTTCCCCACATCAGGTGCCCGGTGATCCCTCCTGCCTCTATGAGATAAAGTTTGGTAGTGATGTTTTGGCTGGGGCAGGGATGTAACCCTGCAGGCATTTAACCTCCTAGAGACTTGATTAAGGCTGAAGGGAACGCTGAGGTACTTTAGCTCACTGCTGTTTTCACTGCCCATGCATCAAATGCATGGAAACATGCCGCAAATGCACAGGGAAGAATCTGTAATGTCGATGATGTAATACTGTGGCATTGGTTTGGTGGCTCTCCGGCATTATTCCACACATCTTCCTCAGCAGAATGATGTTCGTGGACTGAGATTTTATTAAAAGCAAGCAGCTCGGTGTGTCGTTCAGCATTCAGAGCGACATCTTTATTTCCTTTCTACAGCTCTGGTGCTGAAAACATCCCATTTCAAAAGCGAATGTTTAACTACAAATGTAATTTGTGAGAAAATAATTCCTTTTTTTTTTTGTCTTTGAAATCTGCTGAAAGCATGCATATTAGCAGAGCAGCCTTTCTTGCAGGGTTTTAGTTTTCTTCTTCTTTCAAAGGAGCTGCATAAGAAAGTTGTTCGAGTGATTTCTCCCCAGCTATTCTGCTGAGCGATTCCTAATTACCCTCAGCATTTGAAAGGTGAATGGTACTCTTATATAATCAACATTAATAATTCAGCTTAGTCCAAGAAAACTTACTGCAGCTAGTTCTTTGATGCCAGAAAACCTCTACTAAAGCATTCATTCTCATTTTAATTCATAAGCTCCTAATAAAGCCGGTCCAGCTGAGGTATTTTAACTTGGCTCCTACAGTTAAAATGTAGCTGAAATTATTTCAGGTGGGCTGTGGTAAATAAGCATTGTAACTTTTAGTAGAAATTTACTTTTCCACTCTGTTTCTGATCCTCAGGATTGTCTTCCTTCAGTTAAGAGAAGATTGCCTAGAAATTATGTGTGTGCAAACACACTTTCTCCTTCCTTCCTTCCTTTCTTTCTGTACACTTTCTTTTTTCTAACTGTCCTCCCAGGTGGAAATGCTGCTGCATGAAGTGATCAGCATAAATGGAGTCGAACAGCGATGATTGATGTACTTTATAATACGAGCGTGAAAGTTCACGCAAGATTTCCAGAGTGAATTCCCATCATGCTGACCGACAGACCGGTCCTATCAAAACTGCAATGTAGAGAAACTCCAAAGAAACAGAAATATTGCACTGGTCTCCATTTTACGATAGAGAAGACTTTCCATAGGAATGAGTTTTATCAGGTCTGGTGGTCACATGCAGAAATGTAGATGTTTGCCTCAGCATGGTCCATGCAATCTGGTATGAAGGGAGAACCTCCAAAAGCAGTTCTTTCTTTGACTCCTGTGTGTTTTCTAAGAGCAGCTGCTGGAGGTGGATGAATGGATTTCTGTCAATCACACGTCAAAGTTTGCATGTTTTATTTCCTTCTATGCTAGCTAATTTCAAAGGGTTGAAGGTGGGAATTTGTCTTCTGGGAGAAAAAGAGGGTGCTGGTGATGTGGCAGGAAGGTGGAGGTAGAAAATGAGGTTGGCATGTTGGAATCTTGAAGGTCCTACAGCCCAGTTGCAGCTGGGAGCATGTGTCACGCATACCTGTCTTAGAGGCTTGCACTGGGTAGCAAAAGAAAAGTAGTTCTCTTCTTTCATTCTATCCTTTACAATTATTATACAGATTTCCAAAGGTTGGGAGAGTCAAGGGAGGTATTTGTCTTTGGATCACCTTCAAAAATAGCAACTCCAACAAAACAACAAAAAAACCATCTCAAGGAACATTTTATGGAGGAAAACAGAAAATGTGTCTCTGCTTGAAATGCCTAATCTTGCGAATCTGTTTGTGGGAGTGCCATCATTTCTTAAAGGTATGATAAAGCCCAGCTGTTGGAAGCATTTTTTACCTTATCTGTGAAAAATGAGAGTTCTGGTGAATGCTTCTTCACACCTTCCATTTCAAGGCTCAGGATAACATATTAACTCGTAGTGGTTGAGAGAAATAATTTCTAATAGGTAAAAACACCATCTCTCCGGTGGGCATAATATTTGCAAACCCTGTAGGTGCACTGGAAAGTTCAATGGGTTATCAAGTGCTTTGATACATCAGGATGTGAGATGCTGCGGAAGAAGAAAATACTTTGATTATTCTTTTTCACTGGTGTAATATGTCTGTGAGCATTCTCACTCCAGTTTTAGCATGATTCTTGGAGTCTGACGGTGCTTCAAAAAAGATAGTGTTTTTTTCAGGCTCGATGGTTTGCCTGCCTTCAAGATTTTGTGATTGCATGTCTGGGGATTGAAAAGCATTTGACTGATATCGAGGAAATCATACTATTGTCCAAAGAGGGAAAACAGTCTGTGGAAACGATTACTGCTGGTAACACAGAGGCAAAAGCAGCGGCCAGTATCCTAGTGAGGGCAGTGGACAGCCAGCACTTGGGTTTCCAGCTAACAAATCTGCATGGATTGGCACAGACCATGTGTTCTTGGGGTCCATGGGGTGGTGGCCTATCTCCTACAGACTGGTTAACACCACATATTCAGTGCTGCCCGTCTCCTCCATGCATGGTGTTCCGTACTGCCACGTGGAACTCTTTGCCAGGGTTTGAAGTGGGTTGGTTTTCCAGCTGAGTTATTCAGCCGCTTGAAAGTGGCTGTGGCTGTTGATGTGGTCCTCAGCAAGCTGAAAACCCGCTGCAAAGGGGCCGGAGCTAGAGCCTCCACCTCACCGGCTGCCGGTACTGCTCTCTCTGCCCCAGGAGGGAGCATCTGACATAGCCAGGGTGGGGTGGTCTTGTACAGCTGTGCATAGTTCAGAGGTTTCCATAGCAAAGAAGGAAGGCCCCGGGGGTTATTTTGAGACAAGGGGGTCCTGTCTGCTCTAGACAATGAGACTCACCTGGCCCAACTACTTTTTTCCCCTTTTATTGCACAGTTGTATGAAGTTTTTGAAAGTTCTTTAATTATGTTGTAGCAGTCCAGGTATTAAATATTACTGTGGTGTTTTTTTTTTTTTTTGCTTTTAAAAGTGTCTAGAAAACTTCTTTGGAACAAAATGTTTATTACAGGCTATTTAATGGAGTTCATTTCATGTTCCTCTATTCAGCATTATGCTTCATTAGCTGCGGGCTTGTCGTGTGACAATGCGTAATCAGTCAATCATGTACCGTTTGTGGTTATTCTGCACATAAAGCCAGATTTATTTGCTTTAGTGTCCAGACTGCTATGCATTTTTCTTGTGCTTTTCCAGCGCTGAACCATAGATAAGACCAGTTGTTTGTCTCCGAGATATCTTGTCTGCTCAGGAAACTGTGCAAAGAAAACAAACTGCCTCCTTAATTGGAAGGCTGTGGCTGGTCCTGATCTGAATGACTAAATATCCTTTTTCGCTCAAATTAACATGTTATTACTCACACGAGAAGTCTGATTGTTGTCAGCGGGAATTACTAGTTAGTGCTGTGTGGGAGGACCCAGCAGAAAAACCTGTGGTTATCGCTGGTTATCTCTGCGAAGGAGAGGTCTTCATGGAGGTTTGGCGGCCTTGAGGGCTGCCGTGTGGAACGGCCGCAGTGCGCTTCGGAGCCTTGTCGATGGAGCCCCAGGTCCACCATGCGCTCGAAGGGATACCACTGTAAGCCCTTTTTTATGGACAGAATGTTAGTCATTCCTTGTGGCTGCTTCTCATGAATGATTTATAAACGTTATGGCTGTTGGGAACTGTGTGGCATCGATGGCAGGTGGAAAGGAAGGGGGGAATGGTGAAGTTACGTGGAGAAATGATGTAAATTAGGAAAATCGCCGTTACTCCAAGAAATCCCTCTGACCCATGAAAGACATGAGATTTCTACCTACTCCTTCCCACTGTGAATTTGTATCTCTGAGCACATGACACTGTTGAGGGTTGGAAAATATGAGTGCGGATCAGGAAGGAAGCTGTGGAGTTCCCTGCAACAGTCAAAGCCAAAGGTAATTGTTAGCTCTGCACGAACATGAGCTAATGTGGAGCCCGTGCTTCATACCAGTTCTTACTGGCCAAGAGCAGCTGTGAATAGACAGAAAATGATACAGTGCTGCAGCCAGTGCCCTAGCCATACGGGTAGTTCATCGTCAGCTCAGAGCTTCTCCTCTTCTTCCACGTAGCTTCATTCTTAGCACTACTCTTTGCAGTCTTGTGACTTTCTCTTTGTGCCAAATAACAGTCAATTATTTTGTTAAATCCGAGTGGAGATGCACTGAGTCCTCACTACTCAAGAGTCATATGATGTTCAGCAAAATGCCAACAGTTTTGCTGCTGGAGAATGGGGCTGTGAAATGCAGCGTTATCATCTGAAGCAAATAGCCCCACTGGCTTTCTATTTGTGTCCGTGTACACATGACCTCTTCTGACTTTGAAGTGTAGTTGAAAAGAGACATTTATTTGCTATTATTTGAATTTCAGTCATGCCCACAGGCGAGAGAGGAGTCCCTTTGGGAGGAACCTGTAAATAGTCACTGCCTAAAAAAATAAAGTAGGAGTAATGGTGAAGTTGAGTGGGAAAAGGTGGATAGATGGAGTTTGTCAAGGTCATAGGAAAGAGGTAAGATAAGCAGGGTCTCATGAGTTATGCCTGGTAGAATAGCTGCTAGATCATCATGATCATGCCACCTTAGCATGAGAGTCACCTTTTCTGCAGCTGAATCACAGGCTGTCTCAGTCTGCGAAGGCGAGCTTCTGCTCCAAACCGGATGGCAAGGACTTGAGCAGGAGCCTCACACGTGTCAGGGAAGCATCTTATGCAGCAGCCTTGGGACACAGGGGTCCTTGATCCCCTTAGCCACCCTTCAGCTGCCCTTAGCGCAGCTCCAGCCATTTGGTGCATTCAGACCACACTAGTGAGCGTGACACAGCAATACATCATATATCCTGGGATGGGGCAGGAGGGGACAAAACATGGGGTGTTGGTTTACACCTTGATTCGGGATCCCTGGTTTCTTTCTTTTGAACTCAGGTATGGCATTTACACCTGTGGGTGGGTGGAAATGCAGTCCCTTATGTTAAGCAGCAGCTAAAGCCTGCTAGTTTTGATAAAACATTGGTGTCCACAATGATGGATAGATGTAGGGATAATCCTAGCACTGGCATCCATTTGCTATCCATCTGGATAAGGGAAACACTCCTTTTCATACACAGTTGCATTAGTTTACACAGGAGCTCTGTTGTTAAAGAGTAACCATTGCTCCACCTGAACAAAAACATTAGGTGATGGCTCCAGGAGTTGCATGGGAATGGTCAGAAGATAGAAGAGTTAGGATGCAAGGACATGTGGGTGTGCTCACACATCATTTTTCCCAACATTTGGCCAACTCTATTGATGTGAGCTGAACACAAGTGGATGGAACAAAGTGTGTGGCCCTCCCTGTGTGTGTTTTGCTCAGCTCCACTGGAAAAACTTCTAAGAGCTGTTTGCTCCTAATCATTCTCAAGCAACAAATGAATGGAAAAGTATCTTACTAGAATGATTTACTGTTCATCACGCGTAATAAATGAATAGAGTTATTCACTGGCAGTCACACATCTCTGGCTAATCCTTTTGAAGGTCACTCGTACCAGTCACCAGTCTCTGTTCACAGCTGCTGCAGTATGGAGCAATGTGTTGAGGGTAGGGACTTGTTTAAAAAAGTGGGATCAGATCCGTCCATCTCCTACACATCACATAACATCACATCACCGAGGACTAGTAAAGGGAACACCAGAAACAGGTGAAAATGTAAGAACACTCTTTGAATTATTACACCATCACAGCCACAAAAGAGCTGTCAGTGTTGTTTCTTAGGGAAGTTGGGGCAGAACAGTTTGTTCTGGGTTGTCCTCTCGTGCCCACATGTTACACCAACCAGGTTGCAGGGCGTCTGCAACAGCTTCCTCTTGGTGCAAGACCATCTGAGTGGAGGAGAACTGGATTGCAACATATTATTACCATTTTTATTATGTGCTACTTCAAGTTCTTCAAAAAATCCCCCGATTTGAGTTTTGTGTTGTAATTTCCTTCCTCACTTCCGGAGTCAGGCAACACTAGGGGATAATAGCATTGTGGCCTCACCCGCAAGAAACGTGCAAGGAAATTAGGCTGCTGTAATGACCTGGAAGGTACGCTGGGGCACTGCTCACTCCCTGGGACTAAAAGAGGCTCTAACTGTGTTACCACCCACCTCTCACAGCTGGTGACTCTGTTCTCTGCCTGAGTGGGTCTGAGCACCATGAAAGTGCTAAATGTCTACAGATCATTTGCAAGGTACTAAAAATATATTTTGTGTTTCAACCTAAGGGAACCCAGGCTGTTATCACCCACCCAAGGGCATACTGCATGCCAAGGAGTGGCGGAGGTCTTCAGGCACAGGGATGAGAGCTGTGGGTAGCTACACCAGTGAGTAACATGTTGTCCCAGCTTGACAAGATTTTTCCCTGCCGATGGATCTGTGAGTCATCTGATGCAGACAGGCAATATTTATTTCCCATAGGTGTGAGGTGATCATACCACCCGAGAGGCAGAAAGGGGTTAGAGAGAAACTGAGAAACTTGCTGTCCCAGTCTTTCTTTCTGCCTCCTTTTGTCATTTTAGATAAGCACTCATTTTTGGTTCATTGCTCCTGGGTCTTGTCTGGATTCTTTGGTGTGCCTGCAATGGTCACAGCCTTGAGCAACTGTCTTGCTGCCAAGGTTAGGGCTCAGTCTTCTGCTGCCTTCTGCCAGCTGGGCCGAGTATCAATCCCGTTAATCTGAAAGATGCTGATCTTAATTAAAGATACCACATATTCCCATTTGACAGCAGGCCACTGTTTAGATATACTGACAAGGAGAACTGAGGAAACAGTACCTGTTTACAGGTACACACACAGTGCCTCAGTCTCTATACAGCTTCAGTCCTGTTGTCTGCGGGGCCAGAAGCTCAGCCTGTTCACAGTGGGGAACCTAAAGCCCTGGAACTCCATGAATCACGTAGCGATCTGCTTGTTTTCTTGGGTTCAGAGCAAATCTAGGTGAGCACAGACTTCTACTACCCATTTCAGGAGCCTTGATATACTTCCATTCTATTACTTGGGAAAGTAAATCCAGAGGTGTTGGCGGATGTATTGAGTGAGTCTACCATGAGAGAAATAAAAAATGTACATGCAAGAAGCATCACTCTTGCACAGGCTGTGCTTAATCCACAAAATTACTCTCTTCCATGGGCTAAAGTCAGCCTCCGTGGTACCTCCTCTCCTGGAAAAGTTTCCCCAGGTATCTCCTATGGAGATTTCAGGAGTGGGCCACACCGTGCTGGTTACTGACTTGCCCACCTCCACTCCTGTCCCTGGGAATGTGTTTGTTTGCTATACTGGTGTGTCCAAAATGCAGGCAAATTCCAAGGGGCCCATGTTGCTGCTCTGCAGCAAAGCCAGCTGAGGATTTATTTTTGGTAGGCTGTTAATAAATAAAAGGACATTGAAAATACAGGTCACAGAGTACAGCAGTATGTACTCCTGCTCTTCTCTGCCGGGCTCAGTGGAGTGATACTAATCCGGACTCTTTCTCCTTTCTCTCCAGACTTCCATTTCAAAACCGGTTTTGCCTGCATTCAGGTTGCAGGGACGTGGGAGTTGGGTTTGCTCACTTGGCAGCTCTGAAACCTGAGCCCACCTTCAGAACCAGAACCAAAACCTCTTTCTCTGTTTCCTCCCACACATTCCTGTTTTCAGCTGTGGGGAACAAACCCGCGTGCACATTTTAATTTTTTCTTTCTTGCTGACAAAAAAGACACCTTCCCTGCCCTGAAAGTCCCAGCGATACTAGAAACAACCAAGCTCTGTGCCGTGAGTCCTGGGGCACGCACCGACATGGAGCACGTCAGCCAAGCTGACGGCTGCAGCTGTACTTGGGAGGCTTAGCTTGTTATCAGGGTCCAGCAGGCAAACGGCACCCTGAGCTGCTCAGCTCCAGCTCTAAAAGCCTCTTGCTCACCTACCTCCGAGTTAAAACAGCGCGATTCCCGTGCCAGTTAGGAATGCAGATGGGCGTAACCCGTAAGTGGAGGAGATGAGAAGTTTGGAAGTAGGCTAGACTGTGCCTTCCTACAGTGCCTAATTGCCTTCTGGAAGTGCCCTCATTGTGTTAAGTCACATCACTGTTGCTCAGCTTTCCCTTGGCACCTGGCTTATCCTTCTGCCTCAGTGGCAGTGTCCTTTCTTCCTCTCCCCTTGGCATACTGTGCCGTTGCTACTTCATTTGCCATCATAAATTCATCGAGCTGTGCTACTGGTGGGTTTCCCTTGTGGGGTCAGAGCAGCTCTCCTCATATATCCTGGATGATCCAAGTTACACTGCTGGTGCTTGCTTTCTTTTCAGACCTTTGGCCAGTCCATATCTGTAATGCTCTGATGGAAGGGAAAAGGGCACTGTAGGTGTAGAAATGGGGCTGCTTTGGCCATCTTTCCATTCTTCCCAACATCTGCTCAATCTGAGCCTGCCAGACTGGCCCAGACATCTCCCCTTCTTTTGGCCATTGCCTCTCCCTCTTAAAATCCCTTATCACATGGTATTTTATTGTTTGATACAGTAAGAGAGGAGATAAGGTGAAGGAAAGAGTAAATTTTGTCAGCGTTGCATCCAACTCGAGTAGGAAGGGGTTATGGCAGGAGCCCAGGTAGAAGGAAGGTGTAGGACAAAGGGACAGAGAGAGAGGGAGAAAGTCAATGTAACCTGCCACAGCAGTGACAGATAGCAAAAGCAAGTGGAGTCAGGCCTACGGTGCAGCCAGTTATTCTGCCAGTAAAGATATGAGAGCAACTAATATCTTCTTTTGCCCCAGGGTTTATTTCTCCTTATTTATAACACCGTTACCGAGAGAGGCACAATGTCGCAGAACAACTCTTTGCTCCGTTTCAGGAACAAGGAATGGCGCGTTGCTTTACAGAAGAGAGAGGATCCTGAAGTAGGATATGGAGGGAAAAAAAAGGATTTTTTTAGTCTGAGTAGAGGAAAAACATGATTGAAAGAGTCTGAAGTGGATGAAATAACAAATTCAGGATAATGATGTTGAAAGGGGCACTGTTTTTCCTTGTGATGTCCATAGTGATGGAAGCGAATCCATGCCAGTCCTGGAATCTCTTATTTAGAAATGTTCTAAATCATCAATTACTGACCATATTCTTGGGGTTTTTTTTCTTATTTTAACAACGTATGTCCCAATGAATGGGTGGGTTTTGTTTTATTTCCTTCTTTCTGTTCACGGCAGAATGGTCTAGATTTCCCATA